>NC_134908.1:2139744-2142244 GCF_041734735.1 Babylonia areolata
CAGCATTGCCTTGATGTTGTGTGACATGTAAACGGAGAGAGAGATAGAGTTACTACTTTTTATTGTTGTTTGATCACAAATTAGTGTGGATGAAAATAAGGTGGAGTTAACTTAAGGCAGCTCTCAACACACTGCAGTCCCTGGTCCCAAAAGCTGCCCGTGATGAGTCAGTGTGGGCTGGCGTCTTTCCGACTTCCTACAGCCATTCAGGGGCGACGCTATTAACTCCGCACTTACACGTGTGAAGCGTTGTTTGGGGCCAGCCAAAGATAAATCCATGATGAGTCATCTTTTGGGTTGTACTGCTGGCTCAGAAATAACTTTTGAGACATTTTTGTGGGTACATGGGGAGGTGTCATTCTTGTACTACCCTAAACTAAAATGACTGCCCTCAAGATTTGTTTTGATATTTGAAAATATATTAGAACAACAAACTTTTAAAAAAATCAAGATTTCCCAATGAGAAAAGGGCGTTGGACTGAATATGGGGTATGTTTTTGTTTTTGTTTGTTTGTTTGTTTGAATGTTGGTGGTGGTTTTTAGGTTGGTTTTTCTGGTTTTTTTTTGGTTTTTTTTTTCTTCTTTTTTTTGTGTGTGTGTGTGTTGTTGTTGTTGATGTTTTCCAAAGGCCTACCCTGAAATAACTCCATGGGAAGTGTTTCTGGGGGAGGATGTTTCTGAGCAGACTCCAGGAGGGGGGTAGGGGAAGGGGGGGGTCAGAACGGTACTGGGGGGGTCATTTTCCTGGCGTTACACCGAAGAGCGCGGTCCAGTGACGCACAACCACACAACAACAGGAAGCCAGCCTCAATGAGCCAAATGAAACTACAGAAAGGGCAGCCACAGTCCCGGATGTGACGTCACGTGTTGGTAAGGCTGTGGTGTAGGGAATAGAGACCCCCCCCCCCCATCCCATCCCAGCCCCCCAGACCCCCCACCACACACACACACACACACATACACACACACACTTCCTCCTCCAGACACCAACCCACCTCCAGCCCTCCTACCCGCTTCCATGCCTGGGTTCGAGTCCTGGCTGTGACTTCCCTTCTCTCTGTCTCCATTCCACTGGTGATGTCGTGGGAAAAAAAAACAACAACTGCCTCCACGGCAATTATTCCGGAGGCACTTTTTGTGCTTGTATCAGATCAACTCCTTGGGACTAAAAACAAAATGACTGCCCCCCACCCCCACCCCCACCCCCTCCCCCCTCCCCCCGCCCCCTGGGTGATGGAAGTATTCCCTCCCCCTGATCTCCCTATATAAAACTAAGAAAGTTGTTATTAAAAAAAAGAAAAAGAAAAAAAAAAGAAAAAGAAAAAAAGAAGCTGACCTTTGCTTTAAAAAAACAAAAAACAAACCCATTTACATATTATGTGGGAGGTATTTTGAGCCCAGACAGATACAGTCCCCCAACTGTAACAGAACTACTCCCAAAACGATCGGTGCAATTTTCAGTTTCAATTGCTCAAGGAGGCGTCACTGCGTTCCAGCAAATCCGTATACGCTACACCACATCTGCAAAGCAGATGCTTGCCAGCTGAATAACCCAATGATTTTCAGACGACGTAAGTTTAACACTTCACAGGAAAAAAGGCGGACATTTCTCCACCTCCACACCACCCCCACCCCACCCCGGACTCGACTTTTCCCCCACACCCCTACTCATTTCTGACTGCCCGGTGTAATGTGTAAGATTCACAATTATCTGGGGAGACAGTTTACAAACTGAGACCATTGTGTCTGTGTCACGGTCTTTCGAGTGGGAGGATAAAGAGGGAGTATGTCTGTAATGAATGAGGTGATGCTGATACCACGTAAATCCACCCTTTTTTTCCCCCCTTCAAACACAGCACGGCCTTTTTAGTATCACTTAAAATGACATTAGAATGGGGGGAAAAAAACCCAGCACAGCCAAGCAGTGTTTCTACTCCGTCGACAGTCTGTGATGTAATTCAATCCAATACGTCATCAGACGGTAAATTATCAACGCAATATCGTCATAATATTTTCTTTTTGTCTTTTCCGTATAAATATATGATTTTCTTTATTTCTTTCTTTATCTCTCTCTCTCTCTCTCTCTCTCTCTCTCTCTCTCTCTCTCTCTCTCCCCCTCTCTCTCTCTCTCTCTCTCTCTCTATATATATATATATATATATATATATATATGTTCCTTCTTACATAGACTTACAGAGAAAGAGAGAGAGAGAGAGAGAGAGAGAGAGAGAGAGAATCACACAATCCAAAAAGCTGAAAGTCAAATTTAATAGTGCAAAAGCGACAACACGCTTCCTTGTTTAGGACTTTTAGCACCTCATAGTCCTTTACAATCATAAAACGCAGCGTAACTTAAAGAAATGGTTTAGAGGAAGAGGTTGTTCAGATGGTGATTATTGAAAACAAATAATTGTTGTTTTTTTAACGCACCACATTTCTGAGCTTGAAATATTCATTGCTCTTTGCCGCTTTTTTTGAGCGTCTGTCTGAGAAAAACAAC
>NC_134908.1:2149744-2152244 GCF_041734735.1 Babylonia areolata
AAAAAACCAACTTGATTTTTCCTAAGTTTTTCATGCTCTTAGTTCTGTATGTTACGTGTTCTGGTGTGGAGAGACTGATCACTTTGCATTAATCACTTCTGTCTCTTTCTCTCTGTCTCTTCTCTCTGTCTCTCTCTGTGTCTCTCTCTCTCTCTCTCTCTCTCTCTCTCTCTCTCCTAACTCTCTCTGATGTGGACAGGTTGATCACATAATTAGTTCTCTGTCTGTCCTTCTATTTCTCTCTCATTCTTCTCTCATTCTTTTCTCTCTCTCTCTCTCTCTCTCTCCTAACTCTCTCTCTCTCTCTCTCTCTCTCTCACACACACACACACACACACAGTTGCTCTCTCTCTCTCTCTCACTCATATACACACACTCACAGACACACACAGACACACAAACACACGCACACACACACATGCACACACAGTTGCTCTCTCACTCGCACACACTCTCTCTCTCTCTCTCTCTCTCTCTCTCTCTCTCACACACACACACACACACACACACTTATATACACACACTCACAGACACAAACACACAGACAAACACGCACACAAACACACAGACACACACACACACACACACACACACACACACACACACACACGCTCGCTCACCTGCACGTCCCCTACACACTGACGTGGAGAGACAGACCACCAAACAACAAGCAGACAGACAGACAGACAAACAGACAAGCAGACAGACAAACAAACACGCGAAAGAGAATAGAACGAGAGGCAGACAGAACACAAAATGATTATAAACTGGAGTTCATCATAAAAAAAAAGAAGTCTTGTCATTATATCCTTGGCTACGAAAGCTATGACTTTGCTTAATGAACTGCATGCTTCTCCCTTGGCGCAGCGTTTGTTGTTGGGTGCTGACATTATTATCGTCGCCATGGAAATGACTTCAAGGACCAATCAGATCACGCGCTGTAGTCACGAGATGACCTACTTTTCTCCACCCTCGCTTTCGACATTTCGCCATGTTGTCCAAGACGACATGTGCAATACCTTTCATTCCTTCTTCTTCCAGATCTTTCTTGTCCTTTTCTTCTTTCATTCTTTCTTTCTAAATTTCTTTCTTTTCCTGTCACATTTTACATTTTCTTCTGTTTTGAAGCTTTAAACAAAAAATGCGAAAGGATTACATATACATACGACAAAGTGATAATGTTAGTGACCAAACAGCTCAATCATTCTGGTATCTAAATGGTATAGACTATAAACAATACTATGCAGATAAAAGGGTGGGAAAGCGGCAGGCAAATCCTGGCTGTCTGAAGAGGGATGAAATCCTGGCTGTCTGTAGAAGTCCCGGCTGTCTGTAGAGGGGTGAAGTCCTGGCTGTCTGTAGAGGGGTGAAGTCCTGGCTGTCTGAAGAAGTCCTGGCTGTCTGAAGAGGGGTGAAGTCCTGGCTGTCTGTAGAGGGGTGAAGTCCTGGCTGTCTGTAGAGGGGTGAAGTCCTGGCTGTCTGTAGAAGTCCTGGCTGTCTGAAGAGGGATGAAGTCCTGGCTGTCTGTAGAGGGGTGAAGTCCTGGCTGTCTGAAGAGGGGTGAAGTCCTGGCTGTCTGTAGAGGGGTGAAGTCCTGGCTGTTTGTAGAAGTCCTGGCTGTGTGAAGAGGGGTAGAATCCTGGCTGTTTGAAGAGGGGTGAAGTCCTGACTGTCTGTAGAGGGGCGAAGTCCTGGCTGTCTGTAGAGGGGTGAAGTCCTGGCTGTCTGTAGAGGGGTGAAGTTCTGGCTGTCTGTAGAGGGGTGAAGTTCTGGCTCGCTGTAGAGGGGTGAAGTTCTGGCCGGCTGTAGAGGTATGAAGTCCTGGCTGTCTGTAGAGGGGTGAAGTTCTGGCTGTCTGCAGAGGTGTGAAGTCCTGGCTGTCTGTAGAGGGGTGAAGTCCTGGCTGTCTGTAGAGGGGTGAAGTCCTGGCTGTCTGTAGAGGGGTGAAGTCCTGTCTGTCTGTAGAGGGGTAAAGTCCTGGCTGTCTGTAGAGGGGTGAAGTCCTGGCTGTCTGTAGAGAGGTGAAGTCCTGGCTGTCTGTAGAGGGGTGAAGTCCTGGCTGTCTGTAGAGGGGTGAAGTCCTGGCTGTCTGTAGAGGGTGAAGTCCTGGCTGTCTGTAGAGGTGTGAAGTCCTGGCTGTCTGCAGAGGGGTGAAGTCCTGGCTGTCTGTAGAGGGGTGAAGTCCTGGCTGTCTGTAGAGGTGTGAAGTCCTTGCTGTTTATAGAGGGGTGAAATCCTGTATGTCAAACTTTATACGTCGTTTTCTTTACTTCAAATTATGTCATCCTTAAAAAAAATGTCTATAAGCCGAAATTTGATATATATGTTTAATTATATTAATGTGGTTGTGGTGGGGTTTTTTTGTGTGTGTGTGTGTTTGTTTTTTTGTTTTGGGTTTTTTTGTGTGTTGTTGTTGTTGTTGTTGTGTATATTTATTTAAACACAGAAATAGCTTCTTGAATGCAGGTGTAAAGAAAAAAAAAACAAGGCTACTACAAAA
>NC_134908.1:2154744-2157244 GCF_041734735.1 Babylonia areolata
CGAAAGAGAGAGAGGGTAGAAAGGGAGATAGAGAAGGAGAAGAGACAGAGAGAGAGAGACACAGACAGACAGACAGAGAATGAGAGAGTGCGAGAGAGAGACAAAGAGACAGGCACACACAGAGAGAGAAGGAGGAGAGACACAGAGAGAGGAGAGAGAGAGGTAGAAACAGAGAGAGAGAGTGGGAGAGAGAGAGACACACACACACACACAGAAAGAGAGAGACAGAGAGAATTTGCGTGAATGAGAGAAAGACAGAGAGAGGGGGTCAGGGGAGGGTGTGGGGGGGAATGGAGTGAACGCTGAACAGTGAGTGATTTATCGATGAAAGCCACAGGTTGATTTCAACACAGGTTGACATTGTCTTGTATCCACAAGAAAGACAGATGGGAGGGGAGGGGGTGGTGGTACAGAATTCCATTCAGAGATCAGACATCACAGAAAGATCAGGAGAAAGAGAGGAGAGGAGAAAGATGACACAGAGAGTGGAAAGAGAGAGGGGGAAATAGAGGAATAAGAAAGAGAGAAAGAGAGAGTCAGGTAACAGAGAGGAGAGAGAGAGAGAGAGAAAGAGAAGAGGGAGAAAGACGAGACAGAGAGAGACAGACAGACACACACAGACACACAGAGAAAGTGAGAGAGAAGAGAGACAGAGATAGGAGAGAAAGAGAAAAATGAGAGAGAAAGAGACAGACAGAGGGGGAAGAAGAGAGAGTGGACAGAGAGAGAAAGATGAGAAGAGAGAGAGAGTGGGAGGTGGAGACAGAGAGAAAGAAAGAGGGGGAAAGAGAGAGAGGAAGAAAGAGAGAGACAGAGAGGGGGAAGAGAGAGAGGAAGAAAGAGAGAGACAGAGAGGGGAAGAGAGAGAGGAAGAAAGAGAGAGACAGAGAGGGGAAGAGAGAGAGGAAGAAAGAGAGAGACAGAGAGGGGGAAGAGAGAGAGAAAAAGAGACAGACAGAGCGGGAAGAGAGAGAGGAAGAAAGAGAGAGAGGGGGAAGAGAGAGATAGAGAGGGGGAAGAGAGAGAGAAAAGGAGACGGACAGAGGGGAAGAGAGAGAGGAAGAAAGAGAGAGACAGAGAGGGGGAAGAGAGAGAGGAAGAAAGAGAGAGACAGAGAGGGGGTGAAGAGAGAGAGGAAGAAAGAACAAGAACAAAACATTGAAGGTTGTTTCATTTATTGACTCGCCGCATTTCCCTGTAACGTTTACAATTGCTCAAAGTGAAGACACTGCTTGTACTGAGAGGAAGAAAGAGAGAGAGACAGACAGGGGGGAGAGAGAGAGAGTGAAGAAAGGAATGGAAGGAGAGAAAGATAAACTCTCAAACCTTTATTCTTTCTTTTTTTTTCCTTCTGAACCAGTATACCTTTCATGCAACTCAAAACCAGTTGAAACAGCAAACGAATTTCACAATAATATTTGCATTGCGTATTCTCTTGAACCAACATAAGTGGTGTTTATATAACTCTAAATCAGTGTTGGTATGTTTTAAAGTCATGATTACATTTATTGTTTGTGCTGCTTCTTCGTCTGAACAACTGTTAATAGTGTTTACATAACATCACGCCAATATAAACAACAAAACATGAGGTTGATTATCTATGTTTTGATTTTTTTTCTTCTTCGTCGTTGTAGCCAACGTTGTCATCATTAGTTTTCTTCTTCTCCTCCTCCTCCTCCTTCTCCTCTTTCTCTTCCTACATCTTCTCCTCCTCGTCCTCTTCCTCCATTTCCTCTGCTTTCTTATTCTTATTCTTTTCAAGGGCCGTAACTCCAACGTTATAAAAGGGAGAGAAAAAAAAGGGGGGGTGCAATTTGTGTCGAATTTTATTTCGCCAGTTTTGTTTCCATTACAAAATTGCGTCCTAAACTGCGACAAATTTATCTCCTAACACATGGTGTTTACTTTCGTTTCTGTTGAATAAACATTATTTCCGGACAGATTGGAACGAATGCTGGTCATTATTTGAATCTTTTTTTTTTTCTGTCAGTCACTGTAATTTGATCGTGGTGATCAGACAGAAGGGTCGTGTCTGTCTGTCAGTCTGTTCGTCCGTCCATCCGTCCGTCCGTCTGTCTGTCTGTCTGTCTCTCTGTGTCTGTCTATGTCTGTCTCTGTATCTCTGCCTGTCTCTATCTCTGTCTCTGTCTCCCTCTCACTACGTCTCTCTGTCTCTCACTCTCTCTGTGTGTCTCTGGCTCTATGTGTCTGTCTCTCTCAATCTCTTTCACTCTCTCTCTCTCTCTCTGTCGTGTCTCTGTCTCTGTCTCTCTCTCTCAGTCTCTCTCTGTCTGTCTGTCTCTCAATCTCTCTCTGTCTCTCTCTCTGTCTCTGTCTATCTCTCTCTCTGTCTCTGTCTATCGCTCTCTCTCTCTCCCCTCTCTCTCTGTCTGTCTGTCTCTCTCTCTGTCTCCCTCTCACTCTGTCTCTGTCTCTCACTCTCTCTGTGTCTCTCTGGCTCTGTCTGTCTGTATATCTCTCTCACTCTCTCTCTCACTCT
>NC_134908.1:2164744-2169744 GCF_041734735.1 Babylonia areolata
AGAATGGCAGATAAACATAGCGTTCTTCGTGGAACGGTTGTTGGCTGGCAGACTGATGACCGATAGAGATAGGTGTGTGTGTGTGTGTGTGTGTGTGTGTGTGTGTGTGTGTAGGCCTGTATGTAGGCGTAAAGATACGAGATGACTTGCAGCACACACACACACACACACACACACACACACACACACACACACATATATATATATATATATATATATATATATATATACACGCAACACACACACACACACACACACACACACACACACACACACACACACACACACACACACACACACACACACACACACAAAGCAATGAGTTGTGACAACCATTCGTATGTATGCAATCTCTTCATTCCAGCATATCGTTTTCATACTTTTCTTCATGGAAGGTTGTGAAAATGTATCGTTTTCATACTTTTCTTCATGGAAGGTTGTAAGAATGTGTATCGTTTTCATACTTTTCTTCATGGAAGGTTGTAAAAATGTGTGTCGTTACATACATTCTACGAGAAGGGTAGCTCTTCGTACCACTGTTGAACCATTCACTGTAGGCACAGTATCACAACCTCCAGGATCTGTCCCTACAGACGACAGCTCTGCGCTACTACACCCTGCACTGGTCTGGCTCACCTCGGATACAACACACACACACACACACACACACACACACACACACACACACACACACACACACACACACACACACACACACACACAAACACACATGTTTAAACTCCGCTTGCACACATATATACAAGAAAAACAGGTTTCCGACAACAGCGCACTGGGGAAAGATATACATAAAATATTTGGTATTCAAAACTGTCTGTATCTGCTTTCAGACAGAAGAAGACACAGAAGACAACAAAAAGAAAAGAAAACCAGACATCCGACACCATGACCACGTCCACTGCCATCCTCCTGACCTTCACAATGTGTCTGGGCCTCCTGGCCGCCATCCACGGCCTCCCAGCGTCAGCAGAGCGAGGCCTGGCCGGCATGCCCTCGGGACCCTCGGCAGAGAAGGCCCCCGTGAAGCGGGACCTGTCCATCAACCAGCCCATGCGCAGCCTGGCCAACTACCTGCTGGGTCTGGAGTACGACCGCATCTCCTCCAACAACGAGGGCCGGGAGTTCCTGAGAAAGATCGGCAAGAGGGGGGTCCGTCTGGTTAGCGATGATGATGACGTGGAGGGGGACTTTGGCGCTGATGACGAGGTGGTTGACCTCCTGCCCTTTGAACCCTTCGAGGGGTCGTGGTCCAGGTGGTGAACGTTCTTGGTTCGTTGTTTGGTTTTGTGGTTGGGTTGGGTGGTGCTTTTTTTTTTTTTTTTTTTTTTTTTTTTTTTTAGTCAGTGACTGAAGCGATGACAGTGAAGCAATGGTGAGGGTGGGGGGACAACTCTGTTGCTCTCTTCATGACCGCCGTGAGATGACCTTCATGGAGGATGTAGCCGTTAAGTTAACGACAAGTGACTAAACTAACTCATTCTTCGAACTGTTTTCTGCTTTTTGTGAAATTTGTGTGGCAAATGAAACAAAAACAAACAAAAAACAAAATCCGAGTATTTAAACAAGCTTTTATCTTTTTTCCTCATCGTTGAAATCTCTCGTCAAATATGTTTTGGACACACAGACCAAGTTTACATCGCGAAGCCTCAGCAAATGTGTTTATATGCATGGGAAGAAATGTGATTAAAAAAAAGTATTAGGGAATTATTCACAATTTTTTTAAAATCAAAACTAGTTTGGCTATCACTGTGTCTAAATATTCTGCGATTTATTTTTTATCACGGTGTCTCTGCCTTAGATTACATGCGGTGAAAAGACTTAGACAATAATGAAAAGAGATCGTTTAAGTGACTGCATCAGAGAGAGATGGTATCCAAGAATGGTTTCAATTCCTTGTGTCCGTTTTGCGTCAGCAAATTCTCAGAATGTCTTTTTTTCTTTTTTTCTTTTTTTTTCAGCGTTCATGAAATATTTTTCTTTGATGTTTTATTTGTTTGTTTTGTTGCTAACAATTTTTACTCTCTCGTGGACCTCTTGAATGGAACATCAAAGGCGTCAGACGAGTTTTTAAAACAGGAAGTCCATTAACGTACGCCTTATACCTGTAGGTATGTTGTTACAGGTCGAGCATTGACTAACTGCCTGTGAGCTGTCAAACCCATGATATTCTGTGTCCATTACAGGAAACTGTGTCGATAAGAAAGTTACATTCAGATCTGTAGAAAATTAACGTTTCGAATGGGTTGTCCATGAAGTATTTCACTGAGCATATTTTGTTTATCATTATGTTTCCTTTAATGTGTGTTTATCATATTCATGGAATTTTGACATTTCTTCTTAACTTGATTAATTATTTGCATTTGTTAACTTATGGCCCAGAAGTATTCCAAATGGGTAGATAGGCCTACCTCTTATGTTTTTGTCTTCTGTTTGTTTTTGGCCTATCTCTTCTTAATATCAGTCAGTTCATTCTCTCGTGCGAGCTTTCAAGACCAGTAAATCATTGATCAGTATGATCTATCAATAGAAATAGGAACGTTTTTTCCGCAGTGTGTGCACAGGAGAAGATCGTAATCTACAAATTGAAATCCCTACCTCAGTAAGACAAAGACATAAGACTCAGGGCTTGTCTGTTGTCCACACACACACACACACACACACACACGTACATAACTTCATTGTGCAACGTGTGCTATCATTCAAAATACAGTGTAAATGCGATAAAGCTGAGTAAGTTACGAGTAAGTTTAGAAAGTACTTTCGTGAAACTATGATCACATACACAGACAAATAGACACAGACAGACAGACAGACAGACACACACACACACACACACACACACACACACCACAAGAATAGCATCAACAACTACACAGCAACAGTGATGACAATAACATGTTGCTGTAGGCCAACTGAAATGATTATTATCGTTATCATTATTAGTATTGCTACTATTATTTTCGCTGTTGTTCTTGTTATATCTTATTCCTGTTGTCATTAGAATTATTTCTGATGTTGCTGTTGTTGCTGCTGCTGTTACAATATTTTCGTACTATTATTATTATTATCATTATTATTATTATTATCGTTGTTGTTCTTGTTTCATCTTATTCCTGTTGTTATTAGAATTATTCTTGTTGTTGTTGCTGCTGTTACACTATTTTCGAAGTAGAATTTGTTTTGTTTTTTATAATTGTTGTTGCATCATAACTGTCATTATCAAAATGATTTATTGACTCGTTTATTTCTTTATTTTCAAGACTTATATGCGTTTGCATTCAGGAACTGTGTTTTTTTTAATAAAAATCTCAAGTTTGTTAGACTTTTGACAGTCCGGTTTGAGAAGAAATGAAAAGGTGTTTGAAGTTCCTTAAGAAAAGGAAGTAAAGGCCCGACACAAAATCACGATGGGTGTGTGTGTGTGTGTGTGTGTGTGTGTGTGTGTGTGTGTGTGTGTGTGCGTGCGTGCGTGCGTGTGTGTGTGTGTGTGTGTGTGTGTGTGTGTGTGTGCGTGTGTGTGTGTGTGTGTGTGTGTGTGTGTGTGTGCGTGTGTGTGTGTGTGTGCGTGTGTGTGTGTGTGTGTGTGTGTGTGTGTGTGTGTGTTCTCGTTCCCTGGTTAAATCCACAGCATCTGAAATTTACTTCTTCCTTTATTTATTTATTTTTTATTTTTTTTATTTTTTTATACAGAAAAGCAGATCGCTCATTACTTGCTATTGTACATTCTTATCACCAACGCCTAGTTATGTTACATACACTAATTATGCATCATTCAATTGAACTTGTGTCACTGGGTTTAACGGAAGAATCAGGGAACATCCTCGTGACCCATAGCCTCCTGATCATGAAAAATATCTTTGTCACAAGATGAGAAGATAAGCAAAATATCCGAAATAGAATTTGCAGAAAAAAGAAGAGAGAGAGAGAGAAAAAAGGGAATAAAGTCAAACAAAATGCAACCATTTTTCAGAAGAATCCAGACTCTACAACATCAAACCATGGAGGTCTGTACGGCGTAAAGGTCTGAACAACGGCAGGAGAAAACAGAGAGAGAGAGAGTGTTTAACGGGTTCCACGGAATAAAGAGAGACATTTCTCATAATAATTTGGTTCTGATTCCAAAGTTTGTTCGCATGCGCAAGATCTTGTTTTCCGCCATGGTGTCTCTGTCTCTCTCTGTCTGTCTCTTTCTGTCTTTACTTGTCTGTGTCTCTCTGTCTGTGTGTGTCTCTCTTTCTCCTTGCACCCCCCCCCCCCTCTCTCTCTGTCCGTCTCTCTCTCTGTGTCTCTTTGTCCCTGTCTGTCTGTCTGTCTCTGTCTGTCTGTCTGTATGTATGTCTCTTTCTCTGTCTGTCTGTCTCTCTCTCGCTCTCTCTCTGTCTGTCTGTCTCTGTCTATGTCTCTGTCTTTGTCTATCTCTCTCTCTCTCTCTGGTATATGTATATGATTGTGCGTCGTGCGTGAGTTGGGGCGGGATATGAGGGGGTATAATATGTGTGAGCGCGTACTTGCCTCTGTGTGTGTGTGTGTGTGTGTGTGTGCGTGTGTGCGTGTGTGTGTGTGTGTGCGTGTGTGTGTGTGTGTGCCAGCGTGTGCCTGCCTGTGCCAGCGTGTGTATGTGTTTGACATTTTCCTAACAGTCCTTACCTATTTTTTTTTCAAAATGCGAAAGAAAGAAAAAGAAAATCAAATCGCACAACCGAACGACGAAGCCGCGAAAAAAATCAGATTACGAAAAGTACCATAAATAACTATAAAATGCCACTGTGTGGATCCACAGACGCAAAACTCACACACCTTTCTGTAAACACTTATCTAAACATTTGGACACTTCCCGCCAGCTCCAGCTCCCCCAGGCCCCTACCACCACCATCACCCTTGCAGCACAGCATGCACTTGGTGCACGTAAAAGACCCCACGGCGGCGAGAAAAGGGTTGTCTCTGGCACAATTCTGTAGAAAGAAAATATTGACATGAAAAAC
>NC_134908.1:2174744-2428737 GCF_041734735.1 Babylonia areolata
TGAGGTAGTTGACAACAGTGGCGAAGAAACGGCAGATAATACCCAAGTAGATGATGACGATCGTGAAAACGGTGCTTCAGTGCCATCCAACTTTGAGTCGGAACCAGACGCAGATGATGCTACACCGTCGACTCCGGTTCGGCCTGCATTTGTGAGTGTGTTGAGCCGAGGAGCGAGTTTCCCTTTCCCGTTTGAGCCCCCAGTGGGTGGATTCTCTATGTTGTTTGCCAGTCGTCGTTTGAAAACATTTTCAGACACCGGTTGTCCAGAGTGTGTTGAATGGGCAGAAGAAGGGTTTGTGTTCAGATCAGACACTCGTGACGTTCAGTGTGTGTTTTGTTCATTGATCCTGCCTTTTAACATACCATGTGAACCACAACAGGCACATGCAGAGAAAAGTATCTATTGTCCCCGTGTGCAGCTGTTTGATGTTGGCAATGTTTCAACAGCAGATGAACAACGCATCAGACTTAAAAATCTCCAGAGGCAGCTGAAAAGGAAATCATCACTGGATCGACACTATGCTATTCATCATCCGCAATATGAGGAGGAAAGTGCGCGACTTGGAACTTATGACAACTGGACTCTTGGTTCTTGGGACGATCAGCTTCAGCCATCAGTGATGAGCCAGGCTGGATTTTATTTCACTGGTAAGTGGTATGATGCATGATTGTTTCTCATTCATTTCTGATCTGAGTGCTTTGATTGTTGTTAATAGTAACAGTACTAAGAGTTGTTGTCTGTCTCATGAATGTGTGTATGTTATTTTCTTTATTATTAGCTATATTATATGATTCACTTTGATATATATACTAACTACAAACTTACAGACACTGCTCAGTACCACATAAACATGATACATGATACATTAACACACACACATAAACACACAAATACACACACACACACACACACACACACACACACACACACACACACACACACACACACACATGAACATATGCACACACTGACTGAATGACATCTTTTGATCAAACTTAGACTATCATAGTGTCAAGCTCATTTTGGCAATGATTGAAATTAACACAATATTATGTCATAATGGTTGTAAAGTGACCCAAAAATAAGATTAAAAAAAAATTAAAAGAATGAATTTTGAGGATGTGATGCAATAGTAAAGGATACATGGTTCTTAAACAAGATTTGTACAAAAATAGTTAAATACTAAATGGTGTGAAAACGTTTGGGAAAATGTTAGGTGAATCAGAAAGTTGAAATCCTTTATTAAATACAAAACAGAACCCTTTCAGTAATAATAGTAATGTTGAAAAAAATCACTCACAATGTAGTCACAGTCTATACAGTTAAACTTCAAGACAAACTTTGTTTTTTTTGTGGTTTTTTTTTTAAAGTTCTAAGTGTTTTATTCCAGTTTATTTTTGTTTTGTTTTTTGGTGGTGGGGGTGGAGTGGTAGATGGTTGGGGAGGGGTTCATTTTGGTTTGTTTGTTTATAAAAACAAAACATTTCATAAGAGAAACAACAACACATTCATTTGACAAAATTAGATTCATATTTAATAATTTATTCATGTGATTGACAATTGCTGTGGGTTTTTTTAATGTTCAAGATGTGCTTTAAACATCATATATCTGGGGTTTTGTGTTACATCATGTTGATACAAGAACAAGTGTACAGTATCATTCATGAGTGTCTTTCACTCATTCCCTCACTTTTAATCGAGTGGCTCACAGTGTGTATGTATATATATATGTATTCAGTGTTCAGCTTCAAGTGTGTGACTGCATGCCAAGTGAGGAAGAGTTGGGGGCAGAATATGAAGGCAGTTGGAGAGGAGTGTATGTGTGAGACGGGGGTGGGGGGGTGGGGGTGTTCAGTAATAACTGTAGTCTTTTTAATATGCCTAGCCTAGAGTTTAGAAGATTAAGAGGTGATCTCATTGAAGTATACAAGATCATGCACAATATTTATGATCCTTGCACCACCTCTTCCTTGTTTACTATGGCTAACTACGATTAAAACTCGAGGGCACAACTTCAAAATAAACAAAACTACGTAACTAACCAGTTCCGCAAGTTTTTTTACTAACCGTATCATAAATCTGTGGAATAACCTTTCCTATGACACCATCAATGCACCATCGGTAAACGCCTTCAAAAATCACATTGACAAAAAGCTTAAGGACCATGTATTTTCCACAGAGTTAAATCTTTATTGAGCTGTAGATAAATGTAGTATACACTATGCCAGATTTAAACAAGGGTCTGTTTACAACAAGTGATTCAAAAGCACATAAATGGCAACTGATTATGAGGGCAAAAGGCTTTTAGCCTATAGCCAAACATTTCTGTGATTCTGAATACTGCCACTGGTGTCAGTGTTTGATGCCAGATGACATGTACACATCTTTATGCATCTCTCCCTTTCTTTCAGGGCTGTCGGACAAAGTGGTGTGCTACAGCTGTGGGGTTGGGCTGTACCGATGGCGGCAGGGATCCGACCCCTGGGAACAACACGCCCGTCACATGCCCGCCTGTCCCCATCTGGTGACCAAGGGACAGCACTTCCTGCAGCAGGCAGCACAGGCACAGGTACTCTCCCTTGATCTGAAAAAAGCAAAGCAAGCACCAACCTTCCTTCAACCACTCCCAAAACAAATAAGCACTCAAAAAACAAAGTAACCAAAAACTGCACAAATAGGTCATAAAACCCAAAGAATAAGAAAAAGTAGGTAAATGTGCTTGGATACTTGGAGTTGGAGGGACAGTTGTCATTGTACATGCTAAATTTCCATTTTTATTCATTTGTTGTATTAAATTTAAAAGAAACAACAACAACAAATCAATCCCAACCCCCCCAAACCCCCACCCCGAAAAAAAGCAACAACAAAAAAACAACTGATTTAAAAAGAAGAAATTTCTGTCTGCCTGTCAGTCTTTCTCTCTGTATATCTATCTAGACAAATCAGATCTGGACACTCTGAAATACATTGAAACTTAAATTTATACTTGTGTGAGTGTCAATTTTCATTTCAACTGATGGCGTCATGTTTTCCAGGTGCTGACTGAAGTTGACATTCCCACTGACACTGGGAACTCTGGTTCTTCTGGTGAGTGTCTGGTCACGTTTCATCATCACAGTTTATTTTTTAATGCAGAAGAACTGTAGTCTATTTTCTGAACTAGATTTTCAAAATTAGATTTGGAAAAGTATTTGTCACATGCACACATAAAGTATAAACCCACACACACGTGTTGTGTACACACACAAACACACAAACATACACACACTATCATCTGTTTACAGTGTCTGTGTTTAACCTGTTGTGGTGACACCTTAAATTTCACAAATTTTCCTAAAATATATCTTATCAGACAGACCCCAAAACCCACATTTTGTTATATATATATGGGTTATTTTTCCTTGTTTCTTTTTTCTTTGTTGTTGTTTTATACTGGTTATTTTTGTTTGTTTGTATGTGTTTTTTGTGGGTTTTTTTATGTTTGATTTTGTTTGTTTTCTTGAGATTTTGTTGGTGTATTGATGAATATAATAGTGGTTATTTTTGCTAGTTTTTTGTGCATTTTATCTACTGTCAGCCTGATGTATTGATAAAATTTCCATGTTTTGTTAATTAGAAAACAAACAAACAAACAAATGAATAAATAAATTAATAAATAAACGGTAGATTTAAATGAAATAGATACATGAATATAAATAAATGAAAGAGTGCATAAATAAGTAGATAAGTAAGTAGATTAAAAAAAAAAAAGATCTAAATCGAGATAAGTCCAGAAAAAAACAGAAAAAAAGAAATGAATGAATAAATGAATAAATAAATAGACAAATGAGTAAACAAACAAATAGATAAAAATACAAATGAATAGAAATAGATAAATGTATAGTATGTATGTCGTGTGCCACCTCCCCAGACATGGCCCCAGGTCAGGTGACGACAGCGACAACAACGACGTCGTCCCCCCCGGGCTCCCTGACGCTGGACACGGCAGCAGTGACGGCTGCCCTGCACACTAACAGTCAGTACACCGCACAGCAAGTCCGTCATGCTGTGCTCACTTTTTTCTCTCACACCAGTGAGTCCATGTGTGCGCTGAGTCCATGTGGGAGATGTGTGGGTGGGGTGGGGCTAGGGGGGTGGCGGGGGGGATATGAGGGAGTGGGGGATTTTTTTTTTTTTTGCTTGAGAAATTTGTGTGGATTTTTTCCCCCCTCCCTATGTAAGAATGAATGTTTTTAAGTCTTTTTTCTTTCTTTTTTTGGGGGTTGTACATATGTTTATGCATCTAATGGTTTCGTTCGTATGTTCCTTCTTAATTTCTTTCTTCAACTTATTCAATTCTTAACATACTTTTTCGTGAGTAGGTATTCATAAAAGGAAATTTCTTCGTTATTTTTTTTTCTCTCTTCATTTTTTGTTTTTCCTCATGTTCCTCAACCTTCTGTCTTTCTCCACTCTGCCTGTCATCTGTATAACTGTCTACCTGTCTGTCTCTCTTTTTCCCTCCCCCCTCTCATTCTTTTATATAATCATTCCTTCTCTTCAGTCTCTTTTTTGTTTTTCCTCATTTTCCTCAACCCTCTGTCTTTCTCCACTCTGTCTGTCATCTGTATAACTGTCTACCTGTCTGCCTCTCTTTTCCCCTCCCTCCTCTCATTCTTTTATATAATTATTCCTTCTCTTCAGTCTCTTTTTTGTTTTTCCTCATGTTCCTCAACCCTCTGTCTTTCTCCACTCTGTCTGTCATCTGTATAACTGTCTACCTGTCTGTCTCTCTTTTCCCCTCCCTCCTCTCATTCTTTTATATAATTATTCCTTCTCTTCAGTCTCTTTTTTGTTTTTCCTCATGTTCCTCAACCTTCTGTCGTTCTCCCCTCTGTCTGTCATCTGTATAACTGTCTACCTGTCTGTCTCTCTTTTTTCCCCTCCCCCTTCTCATTCTTTTATATACATAATTATTCTTTCTCTTCAGTCTCTTTTTTTGTTTTTCCTCATGTTCCTCAACCTTCTGTCTTTCTCCACTCTGTCTGTCATCTGTATAACCGTCTACCTGTCTGTCTCTCTTTTCCCCTCCCCCCTCTCACTCTTTTATATAATTATTCCTTCTCTTCAGTCTCTTTTTTTTCTACTGTGAATTCATCTATGATTCCGATGAATAATTGACAGAGAATTGTATTTTAAAACTTGCTCATAACACGTTATATTTATGGATAAGATTTTTAATACGGTGGCAGTGACAGTTTGATCAGATAGATGTTTCTGTTTAAAAATACAAGCGCAAGTTCACAATGAAAACAAATTAACAGATTTTTAGATCCCCCTATAACAGTTGAGATGCCCTGTAGCATGAAAGTTCATCTGAATTCAGTGTGTACATGCACGCACACTTACAGACACATATTTATATAGAGAAGCACACATGCACATGCACACACACACACACATACTCACACACACACACGCATGCATGCACTGAGACACACACACACACTCACACACGGAGTACAACATACTCATACACTCAAAATCAAAATGTTTGTGGCATGAATTGATGAAAACATTATTGTCCTTTAATTTTCTTATCATTTCATTAATAAAAAAAGATGATGACTGTCACTGCTTTGTGTCACAAAAAAACTTTATTTGGATGAGAAAGCATTTATAGCTCTGGCCAACATAATGCATAAATGAACGAAAAGTGAAATGACAGAAATATGAACATTTTTTCGACCATGTGTGTGCTGTAGGTCGTTTCCCCACCAAGGACATCCTGCTGGGAACGCTGAAGGCCGCCGACGAAAACTTCACCACTGTGTGTGAACAGAGAGAAACCATCCACCAGAAAGACACTGCACTGCAGCAAAAAGACACTGTCATCCAGCAAAAAGACACTGCACTGCAGCAAAAAGACACTGCAATGCAGCAAAAAGACACTGCACTGCAGCAAAAAGACACTGTCATCCAGCAAAAAGACACAGAGCTTCAGCAGCATGTGGGAATCGTGGAGCAGCAGAACCAGATCATCCAGCAGCACCAGGAGGAGCTGGAGAGAAGGAGGAGGGAGATGAGGTACCAGGAGCTGCAGATCAGCAGCCTGAAGATCCAGATGGAGGCCCTGCTGGCAGAGAGGAGACAGGCCGGGGCACTGGCAGCACGTGAGTACACTTGTTGGGGAGGGGGGGGGGGGGGGGGAGGTGTGCATGGGTGGGAGTGTATAATATATAAGGCAGCACGTAAGTTTGTCTGGGGGAGGGTAAGGTTGTGTGGGTGAACATTGAAATCTTCATGAATGGGAGTGTCTGTATTACTTGGATTTCCATACTGGCATTTTTGGCGATTTTGTAGAATATTTTTTTAGTTCTTTCCCTTCTTTATATTTTGTTTCAGTATTAAGATATGCGTTTCTATTAAATTACCCCTGAACCCTGGGCTAGGAGGGAAAAGTTGTGTCCGTAGGTGGGGGTATCTCTTGTTTTATACTGATTTCTGTGCTGGTGTGTTAATTTTTGATGATGATGATTTTTTTTTTTTTTTTTCAGTTTATTTTAGTTTGTTTTGGTATTGAGACACACACTTCAGTTTAGTGGCTCCTCAACACCATCCACAAACTTCAGTTTTTCAAGTCAGTCAGGCCCACCATTTGTGGGTTAATGTTCAGATTTCACTGTGTTACTATCAGAGAGATAACTACAGGCAGGCCAAAGTGTGATAGACAGAAAACTGAGAAGAGGCAGTCCCTGGCCTAACATGGATCTCCATAGAAGCATTGTTTTCATTCTCATCTGTATTTGTCATCATCAGTACAGAAAAATTTTTTTTAAAAGATGTCCCATATTCCATGCCTGTTCTTTTTGCCTTCACAATAGCATTATATATTTATAGGAAAATCGAGTAGAATTGTTAATAAACATAACTTGCCCATGGGAATGTGAAACAGTTTTATTAGCTTAGCCGTATGAAGAGCACAGGAACAGGAGTCATGATGGCTGCCGTCAAAAGAGGGCGCTAGCCAGCGGGACAAAGGGGAGGTTACCTACTTCTGGGAGGTTATCTGCCGAAGTTTCGTTTTCTCCGCATAGGCGGATAGTAGTTTGCACAGGACAGGAATGTCAGACCCCTGCTGGAGTCTGCACTAGTTGGGTCACGGTAAGTATGTTATTTAAACGTAATTTTCGATAGAAAATTTCCTTTTACTCAGTTGCACTGGGGGAAGGTGGCAGAATGGTTAAAACGCTCATCTGCCAATACAGAGAGTCCTTGAGGGTCTGGGTTTGAATCCATCTCTAGTCCTTTCTCCCAGGTTTGACTGGAAAATCAAACTGAGCGCCTAGTCATTCGGATGAGACGATAAACTGAGGTCCTTGGTGCCGCATGCACTTGATGCACTGGAAAAGAACCCTTGGCAACAAGAGTATTGTCCTCAGGCAAAATTCTTTAGCAGAAATCCACTTGGATTGGTAAACAAATATGCATGCACTCAAGGCCTGACCAAGCGCGTTGGGTTATGCTGCTGGTCAGGCATCTGCCTAGCAGATGTGGTGTAGCGTATATGGATTTGTCTGAACGCAGTGATGCCTCCTTGAGAAATGGAAACTGAAACTGAAACACAGATGCTCTGATATCTGTTTGAAATTTAGTGTGCGTGTGTGCGAGGTTGCTGAATGATGAGTTGCTGACCGTCACCATTCTGCACCCTTTCAGCTCTGCAAGCTCCACCAGCACCGCCCGCACAAGCCCCCGCCGCCATGGCAGCGGCGCCAGGGAACGACGGAGGAGGCGGCGACACGGGCCCCATGATGTGCGACATCCGCTGCAAGGTGTGCCTGTCGGCGGAGAGCAACACCATCTTCCGGCCCTGCCACCACGTCACCTGCTGCAGTCGCTGCGCTCACCAGCTGTACAGAAACGGGTGTCCCGTCTGTCGCGCCCCCATCACTGACGTCCTCCCCGCCTACATCTCTTAGGCTGGGGGTGAGGGAGAGAGGGAGGGGAGGGGGTTGGGTGGTTAGAGGGAAGGAAGGGGTGGGGGGTGAGGGAGGAAAGCAGTAGAGGTGGTCAGGGTGAGGCTGGTCTGTTAATAGTGACGATTTATTGAAGTATTTTGTGACGCATTGACTGGTCGGAAGAATTTGTTTGGGGCTAAATGTTTTAAAAGGCAGCTTTGATGGTGTTTTGTAAAGGGTTTTGTGTGAAAGTGTGCGTGCATGTGTATGAATGTGCCAGTTATGCACGCACCCTGCAACAAGGACAGACTTTCGGAAAAAAGCATGGATGTGAGTTTGTCCTCTCGCAGGTTCTGTTTGTGTGTGTGTGTGTGTGTGTGTGTGTGTGTGTGTGTGAGCTAGTTGGTATTCATGTAGTGTGATTTTAGACGGATGCTTGTGTTTGTGTGAGTTTGTGCCTGTGTGTGTGTGTTTGTGCCTCTGTGTGTGTGTGTGTGTGAGAGAGAGAGAGAGAGAGAGAGTGATCGACAAGGACAAACTTTCGGAAAAGTGTGGATGTGAGTTTGTCCTCTACCAGATTCTCTGTGTGTGTGTGTGTGTGTGTGTGTGTGTACCAGCTAGCTGGTATTCATGCAGTGTGATTTTAGATGGATATGTATGTGTATGTGAGTTTGTGCCTCTGTGTGTGTATGTGTGTGTGAGAGAGAAGGAGAGAGAACGTTAGATGATGTGCCTTTGAGTGCATGAATTGTGACTGTGATATATGACTGTATAAAGGAGAGAGTGTATGACTGAATTAATCTTAGTTTGAGACCTGTAAATAAATTGTGTGTGTGTTGTAAATTGCTTTGATAGAGGATTTCTTTTTATATTTCTGATAACTGGGTTTGTTTTTTATCTGAATTTACTGGTGCTGTACAGTGTACATAGTATATACTATGTATATGTTATATGCATACAGACATGTGCTTTTTTGCTTGTTGGCAGCATCCTTTGCTGATGTTTTTGCGTCAGTGAGCAGCTAAGTTTTACACAGATGATGTGACTAGTGACATTTGTATTCGGCGAAAATTTGAAAGCATGGGGAAAGAAATGTGAGCAGAGAATACGACACAATGAGGAATTATGAGAAATGTGAATTACAAGAAAATCATTGTTTAGGTTCTTAGCGTAACATTTGTAAGCAAAAGCAGATTAAATTATGATATATTTAGATGTGTTATCAGTGGGGGTTTTTTTTGTTGTTGTAATTTTGGGAGGGGGGAGGGGTATATTTACTGATTCATATGTGTGTTTGCTTCATTTAAAGAAATCTTTTCTTTTCTTTTTTTTGTACTTGTTTGTGCTGCTGATTGATTTATTAATTATTTTATCGTGTGTGATTAGGTGGATTGTAAGGACCCATGATGATAGTAATTATTTGTTTTTTCTTTTTATCTGATATTCTATATTTTGTTTTTTTTCCATAACCTGTTTTCCATTCATGTTTCCATTCTTTTTTTTCTGTTTTTTTTCCCCTGCTTTTCTTGCATTGCTCTGTGCCGTTTTTTATGTTTCTTGTTTTTTCTTTGGATATTTTGAGATATGAAGATGTGATAAAAAGAGAAAAAAACTTATGCATTTTGATTGTGTAGCTGTGGAAGGGTTTAACTGATATTTCTTGTACAGCGTGTTTGATGCTATGAGATTTGTTGGCTCCCGTTTCATCCAACTGTTAATTGTCTTATTTACCAACATACACACCACATGGTGACGACGCTAAGTACATGCATGCACACTCACACATACTGACACAAATATATTTACACATGCACACACGCCTAGAGTCGTTCACGGTGACGAGAGGTCAAGAATGAACTAACTCACTTATCCATCACGTTGACTCAAAGCCAAAAGTGTTTAGAACAAAGTTTCAGCTAATGAACAAAAAGTTAACCAAATATTGTAGTTTATATAGTCGTTTTCTGATGTTGGTTTCAGTCGGTAGAGGTCTTTGTTGGTTACATTGATGTGGATTCACATATGTACAGTCTGTGCTTGGAGCACAAAAGACATTGTTATCAGCAATTGTTAATGTTGTTTGATATTTTAACAGTTGATGAGTGTACACCAGTTTACACCAGTGTTGCACACTTTGAATCTAGGTGTTCTGTAGAATCTTGTCTTTATCGCTTTGAGGTTTGTTTGTTCCAGTTGATGATTTACTTTTCCAGTGCTTTACACTTGTTTTGAGAAATGTACTGATTACCACGAAGCAGCATTTTGTCGTCTGTATGTTCAGCACAACATTGAAGGGAGCATATTCTCTGTGTCAGCTGTAAACTGTTTTTAAATAATGGGAATAGTATGTTTTTGTTGTTGTTGTTGGTTTTTTTCTTTAGCCATACAAGTTTATACACATGCGAAAAGGTTGAATGGAGACACTGTGTCCAGACTGGATCGGCATTGGACTTCAGATCCAGTGATCAGAGTTAGAGGCCCTGTTTGAGGATGGTGTTGTGTCCCCTGGGAAATTCCCTTTACTCACTGCACCTGGTTCCCGTCAGGTAAGGTAAAAGTGGTGGAAGGTGAGAATTGGTCGTTCCTTGCCTTCCTGTGCTGAGCCATTGACACAGTGAAAATCAATTGTGTGTGTGTGTATGTGTGTGTGTGTGTGTGTGATTTTTTTTTTTTTTTTTTTTTTTTTAGATACGTTAGTTTTTATTTTGACATAGATTATTTGCTGAGATCTTGACACAGTGAATATCAATTGTGTGTGTGTATAATTTTAAATTTTTTTTATTATTTAAAATTTTTTTTTTTTTATAGGTATGTTAGCTTTTATATTAACAGCTGGTAGTTGATACTGGGGTTTGTTGTTGTTTTATTGTTTGACTTAGCTTGCAAAATTGTTGGATGTTATAAGACTTTAGTCAGTATGTTACATGTTATTGAGGCAGCAAGAAAAAGGTCTAGCAAATGTTTTACAAGTTTGGAAGTTAGATATATATATATATACACAGAGGGTAAAATAAAATTAAAAAAACTCATTGAGTATGCAAATTAACAGATTAAATGGCAAAATTGTGCAGATGATAGAAGGTATAGTTGCTGGAAACAAACAGATCTGAAACATGAACATGTTTTATAGAAACTTTACTTGATCAAAGGAGATATGAAGACACTTGTTTGGAGATGAGTACATTTTACAGGAGACAGAGTTTGATTAAGGGAGAAAAAAAGATTAACATGTGAAGGGGAAAAGAACAATATTAAAATGAAGGATATACACGTGACTCACAGAGCTGTGTAACTGGAAGTTGGCACAAAATTGAGTCACGTTTGAATTGATAACTATCCTGTGTTATGTACATTGCACAGCTGTTGTCTTCATTCATGTATGTTATTCTTGGCGATGTAATATAAACTTCTGTGTAAGAAAGATGCTATGTAATATCAATTTTCAGAACAATTGTTTTATCACAAACATGTTGTTTTTTTTTCTCTCGTTTTTGTTTTCTTGTACAAAATTAATTTTCATGGCAATAATTGTAAATAGATTGTTTTGCATGTAAATGATTATTGTATAGATGATAATGATGTCTTCTGCCTATAATGTTATTTTGTTTTGCATGTAAATGATTATTGTATAGATGATAATGATGTCTTCTGCCTATAATGTTATTTTGTTTGTGTGTAATTTTTTCCCCCTTGAAAATATTGCTGATTTCTGTGATTTATTTATAAATGTAATTCTCTTCTGTTTCTCATAGCTCATGTTGTTTAGGTTCTCATCTGTTCATAAAATGTGTCAGGGGATGGAGTATAGAGGTAAAGGTCTGTTGTTGTTAAGTCTTATGCTCTTACTTTGCCATCAAATTTGTTTGTATATTTATTTATTATTATTATTATTTTATTATTATTATTATTACTACTACCTTTTTATATTATAATTATTATTTATTTATTTATTTATGTAAGCTTATCTATTATTTATTCACCTTTTTTTTTCTTTTTTTTTTCTCAAGGCCTGACTAAGCGCGTTGGGTTACGCTGCTGGTCAGGCATCTGCTTGGCAGATGTGGTGTAGCGTATATGGATTTGTCCGAACGCAGTGACGCCTCCTTGAGCTACTGAAACTGAAACTTAATTGTATATTTTGTCTTCAGTAGATATGTAGACGACAGTTATGTCCTCGCAGAAAATTAGAAGTTACGGGGATTTTGTTGTTGATGTTTCTTTTTTTTTTTTTCTCCCCAGAGAACAAGAGAGTAAGAACTTTGAATCATTTTGTTTCTCACATCATGCATCATAACATTCTCAAGAATGTGTGTTCTTGGATAAAAAAAACAACAAAAAAACACAACACAGAACAATATTTCTGGTAAAGTACATTGATTTTTATAAACTTCTACATGATGTAGCTGTGTACATTTCTTGAACTTGCCTTGATGATCAGCAAAGAATGCATGTGTCAGATTATTTAGAACAAGAAGATAAATTGTGAAAAAGCATACTGACAGTCTCTCATATTCATGCGTATGTTTGAAAGCTGATCTCATTTCAGTTTGTATTGGTAGGTGATATTTTTCTGTATTTCAGTGCTAAATAAATAATTAATTTGACTGATTACCACCCTCCCAATACACACACCCAAAAAAAGAAACCGAAAAATTAATAGTTTGCGCACAAATTTTATTTTTACAATGAGAAATAGATAGAATTAAACATAAACATTTGAAATGAGAAGATTTTTGGTTGGCTGTTTGTTTGTCTGGGGAAATGTAAGGATTTTTAGAATATTATTTGAACTTTTTGTTTATTGTTTTTAACATGTTCATTTTTACTGAGGTTTTTTAGATATATGTATTTTATGACACCCATCTCTTTTAAATTCACAAATAATGTTATGATGGATGTGTAGTATGTTTTCTTTTAAGTAGCAATAGCAGTTTTGGTGGGGTAGAGTGGAATGTTGATGAATGAACTGTTTGTACAGAGAGGGGAGTTTATAGTTATATGGACTTGTTGAAAACTGCACTGTTTTATGTTGTATTGATTAGATTTTTTATTTCTCTATTTTTCTTTTCATAAATATTGAAGAGAGGAGTGTTTGACTTTGAAAATGGCACTTTTGTGCTTATGGTAATAATAAGATGTCTGTCTGTTCAGTCTGTCTGTCTGTTCGCCTGTCTGTCAGTCTGTTTACTTGCCTTCCAGCTGGTCTGTCTGTCTGCTTGTCTATCAGTCTGTTGGTCAGTATGTGTTAGATATTTTTTACTGTGAAAAAAGAATAAGATTCTTTAAAGCTGATCTTGTTTGATATCCATGGTTTGTGTCAGCGACTGAAATACAGTAGCTTTGTTCAAACAAAATATGCTCATGATTTACATGTGTGGCAATTATTGACATGCTAAATAAAGAAGAAAAAAAAGGTTGCCAAAAGAAAAAAAGTTCTGCAATAACAAAACAAACTGAAGTCCTTATTCAAAATATGGATAAAAGGAAATATCACACCTATAGGACGTGTTGCGGTGTTAAAATCTCTTATCTTATCCAAACTTATTCACCTGTGGATCTTGCTCCCAAATCCTCCTGATGATTTTATTAATAGTTGACAGAGGATGTGTTTTCAGTTCATATGGAATGGAAAAAGAGACAAAGTGAATAGAAAAACAGCAACAAAAAGTGTTAAAGAAGGTGGTTTAAACATACCAGACATAAGAAAATATAGTCAAGCATTAAAACTCACTTGGATAAGAAGATTTAAAATTACAAAGCATAAATGGAAAAACATTTCAGTTGAAATGTTCCCATTTTTCACTGAATTAGAAAGATATGGACCCATGAAATGCATTGCGTAAATGTAATAATAATTCATTTTGGAAACACACTTTCATGGCTTACAGAGAATTTTGTTGTCAGGTTACACCTAAATCAGATATTGACCTTCTGTCAGAACCAGTCTTCTATAACGAAAAATTTAAGATTGGAAATAGTACTATAAATTATAGAGACTGGGTTGATAAAGGTGTATACTGTGTTTCGCACTTCCTGAATGACAATGGACACTTTTTTTACACAAAACGAATTTTGTGGAAAATATGAACTGAATATACATTTTCTGGCGTACAATGGTTGCTTAAGAGCAATCAAAAAATACATGGAACAGGTAGGTCTTAATGTTCCAACAACCCACAGTATTCCTGATACACCAGGGGCATTAAAAATAATATACTCGACACCTAAAGGATCACAGCGATACTATGATGTTCTAGCATTTGATGATACAACCCCGAAATCCTGTCACAAGTGGTCTGAGAAACTGGGACAAATATTAGTTGGGTAAAAGCTTATAACAAACTTCATAAAATTAAAGACATAAAACTAAGGTAGCTACAATTTCGTATTTTACATAGAATCATTGGAACGAATGTTGTTTTTAAAGGAAATGGGAATTGTAAACAGTATTGATTGTGATTTTTGTTTAGAAGTTAAAGATAGTGTTGAACATATATTCTGGCGATGCCATTACTTGAAACGCTTTTGGATAAGTCCAGAAGAACTATTAAAAATAAACTGTACAGTGTGTGAAAATTTGAAGTTCAATGAATGTATAATACTGTTTGGTTTCCATGCTGATATGAAGACAGACTCAGTGCTGGATTTATTAATCCTCCTGGGGAAGATGTATATATATATATAAATGTAAGTTAGATAAATGCCTTCCAAATATTCACGCTTTTGAACATTACATTGTTTCAAGATACAAAATTGAAGAATATAACGCTAAGATCGCATGTGAAACACACAACTTCAAAATAAAATGGTTGCCATACTTACCTTTAATTAGAAACAACATATAAAAACAATATTTCAAACCATGTATGGAAATGAAACAGAACTAAGTTATATGTTGAAAAAATGGTGCAAGTTGATATGTAGGGATATGGATATCTATTAATTTTTTTGAAGACTTATTTAAAATGACTTATTCAAACATTCTCAGTTGTTTGTGCTTAGAATGTTATATGTGTATATCAGTTATATGTGTGTGTTTTTTGGGGTTTTTTTTTATGTTGTTGTTTGTTTTTGTTTTATTTTCCTATTGTTACTATGTTTTTGTCAGATTTGTCTTTTCTCTTTTCCCAGTATATGTATTTATTCATTTATGCCTTCATGTCAATTGTCCATGTGCTATAAAAATGGGAAAACAAACAAACAAACAAGGTTGCCTTAACCTTAAATAAGGAAAACAATGTTCATTAAGAACAAAACCAAAAAAAAAAGGTTCCTTAACCTTAAATAAGGGAAAATAAAGAACAAAAACCTCTTATTGTGTTGTTGTTTTTTACACTAGTACTTAATAGTTTATAGTGCTGACTCTTTCTTAATTTGCAGTTTTAAAATTCTTCAGTCTCATACTTTCAATGTGTGTGTAACATCTTTCACCTGTCTCTCAGTTTTTCCCCTACCCAACCTTCACCCTAAATTAAAAGCCTCCTTCGTTGTGTATACTCTGTATGAATACTGCACTGTCAGAAGTTGCTTTGTGCCTCACGTTCGTATCACAAATATCAATGTTCCCTGTGTTACGTTTTGTTTAATTTCAGCTTCTATTTCTTTCTATGTCTGTCTCTGTTTTCCTGCCTCTTTCTCTCCTGTTTCTTCTTCTTCTTCTTCTCCTGCGTTCGTGGGCTGCAACTCCCACGTTCACTCGTATATACACGAGCGGGCTTTTATGTGTATGACCGTTTTTAACCCACCATGTAGGCAGCCATACTCCGCTTTCGGGGGGTGTGCATGCTGGGTATGTTCTTGTTTCCATAACCCACCGAACGCTGACATGGATTACAGGATCTTTAACGTGCGTATTTGATCTTCTGCACACGAAGGGGGTTCAGGCACTAGCAGGTCTGCACATATGTTGACCTTGGAGATCGTAAAAATCTCCACCCTTTACCCACCAGGCGCTGTCACCGTGATTCGAACCTGGGACCCTCAGATTGAGGGTCCAACGCTTTAACCATTTGGCTATTGCGCCCGTCTCTCCTATTTCATCTGTATCTGTTTGTTGGGCTGTGAGTTTTCTTCAACCATACTTTTTGATCTCTCCGTCTTTCCTTCTCATCTCTCACTGACAAGCAATGTTGTTCTTCAGTTATGTGCAGCTGTCTTGTTGTCTTTTAGAATGGCTTCCATGTTTCAGTTTCTTTGTGTGCGCATTTTCTGATTTGCTAAACTTGTGTATGTATATGATTCATAAAATAAATGTGAACTCAATCTGTGTGTGCGTTTGTGTGTGTGTGGGGGTGGGGGGGGGGGGTTGGGGTGGGGGGGGGGTGTACATGTGTGTGTGTGTTTGCTCATGTTTGTGTGTGTGGGTGGGTGGGTGTACATGTGTGTGTGTGTTTGCTCATGTTTGTGTTTATACATACTGTGTGTAGGTGTGTACATGTGCGTGTGTGTGGGTATCTAAAGGTGTGCTAAGGTCATTCAGATAATGACAAAAAACGGACTTGGAGAATAGTTTATTTGTAAATTCACCAGTCAAAAATGAAAAGAAAAAAAAAATCAACAAAAATTTCGGGAAGATATTTTTTATCAGTTTTTGTTATACTGAGTCTTGTTTTTTCAGTGAAGAGAAAGATCATGCTGATACTTTTACAGCTCATGCACACTGGTCCACACACACACACATCTCTCACATACACACACTTGGGTACGCAAAATTCTTTTCTTCTTCTTCTTTCCGTTACACGACCAACATCGACTTGCCGATGACGCTGTCGTGGTTCATGCATGCTGGGTATTTTCGTGTCTCCATAACCCACCGAACACTGACATGAGTGACAGGATCTTTAACGTGCGTACTTGATCTTCTGCTTGCATATACACACGAAGGGGGGTCAGGCACTAGCAGGTCTGCACATATGTTAACCTGGGAGATGGGAAAAATCTCCACCCTTTACCCACCAGGCGCCGTCACCGTGATTCGAACCCGGGACCCTCAGATTAAGTCCAACGCCCCAAACACTCGGCTACTGCGCCCGTCAAAATTATGTGTTATATACACGGGCGTAACATGCATTCGCACAACCTTGCATACACACAGGCACACACACACACACAGGCACACACACAAACACATACAGAGGCATACACACACACATGTGTACTCATACACACGTGTACACACACACAAATTCACACTGGACACACACGCACTCGCACACTCACACAGTGTGTGTGTATCACAATTATACGGCCTCGCGTGTATACGCGCGCGTGAATACATTGCTTTAAGTAAAACGCCAGCAAATTTTCATTTCTGCAAATGAATAGACGTGCTGAATTAAAAATGCATTGGCAACTTGACCAACTCAAACTGAAAGCTTGCCAACGACATTAGTCCCGCGGTGATATAAAAGCAGACGAACCTCCAGCTAAAAAACGTTTGCATACAATGCACTGTACCTAAATACGAAAAAGAAAGCGTTGATTTCTTATGTATAGAACGAACAAATGTGAATAGATGTAACTCTTGCTTGTGAACGACAGCAAAATGAATTCCTTGGCATTTAATACCGTTTCATAAAAGCTACAGTTTGTGCGGGACTGTTGTGTAATGGACGCCGCCATGATATGGTAGGTTATGCAAAGGTCGAGGTTTCAAAACATAGCTAAACCTGCGATCGCACTCAACAACTCAGTCGTCGTTCATTACCTACCGAGGCAACAGACATGGCAAGCTTGTCTCGGCTTTCGCCTGCTTTTGGATGCATAGGTGAGTTGAGTGCATTCATTTTAATTCGGGACAGTACTAACCGGGAACAGTTGTTAGTAGCAGAAGCTTTTATGTGACCAATATTGATGTTTCGTTGTGTAATGATGATATACAAGCCATCATAACATTTATTTATAACAAAGTATGTATTCAGACACACACACACACACACACACACACACACACACACACACACACACACACACACACACACACACACACATCTCATCCTGTATGATTAAAGAGAAACAGCTTTATGTTATTGTTAAGGAAATATTTAGTAGTAATAATAATATATTCATAGTTTATACCCAACATGTATCACATGCATGCAGCTACCAAGTACCACAGCAATAACTATCATTATCCACTGATCAGCAGATCAACTAAGGTGATGTTTGTCGTGAAGGAGAATTTGAAAGAAAGAGTTGCAGACAGATTAACAGGATCAAACCTTTTATGGATATTGAATTGTAATATATAAGATGGCTATTATAAGTATAATGTATGATGATAATGATTGATGATGATGATGATTGTTGTTATTGTTGTTGTTGTTGCTATTTTTGGTACTATGTTGTTGTTTTTTTAGCATTGATTTTATAAATTAGAAAATAGAAAGTAAAATTATATTTTATGTGTTGATGTACAGCTCGCAGTCAGTCACTGGCTCCAGTGGCGACATTGGTGAGGGCGAGCAGCACAGCACAGGCCCCCAAAACAGAAAAGGTCAGTATATTATTACAGTGAAGGGTATATACTATATGTAAGTATTGTGCTTTTGAAAGAAAATGACATTTTTATTGAATAACATAGAAAAAAAGGAGAATGAAAGTTATTAGTGGATTGAAAGAAAACATTGAAGATTATAGTTTATTATCTATCAATCTATATCTGTCTGTCTGTCTGTCTGTCTCTCTCTCTCTCTGTGACTCTCTCTCTCCTTATATATATATATATATATATATATATATATATATATATATGTGTGTGTGTGTGTGTGTGTGTGTGTGGAAAGCAAAACATACCAACAGGCTGAGCTCTGTTAGAGTCTCTATCACTAATACTAGTCTGTATATTTGTTGTATCAGTCTGTATATTTACTTATCTGCAATTCTGTTCATGTTTACTGTTGAAGAAACTTCTGTTTTGCTTTAAGAACCAAGTCATTGTCATGAAACAATATTGTCCCAATTATTTGCTTAAGTCATAACAATTTTGAAACGTATACAGAGTATAGATCAATTACAGTAAAATGCATCAGCCCACAGAGAGACTAGTGCCAATCATGTGATGGAAACTCATTTGCCTTATTGTTACAGTAAATAAATTAATTTCCTTATGAAAATTCAGAAATAGAAGATGTTGTGATAAAATTATCAAATATGTTTCAATGGTCAGAATAAGTCTGTATATCGAAGTCCGAATTTATTTATGATTTTGTTCTTTTTATAGGCATTTATCTTTTGATTCATTCGTTCATGTATTTTTCTATGTTTATGATGTATTTTTGCTCATGCATTACCTGTTTTGTTGTACTTGTTTTCTTGAAAAACGTTACTGTAACTGAAGCAAATGTTCGTGTTGCAGACCAAATTTGGCCCTCTGAAGGATGACGATCGTATCTTCACCAACTTGTATGGACGACATGACTGGAAGCTCAAGGGGGCATTATCCAGGGTAAGTCACACTGTGGTCATCTCTGAGTGTGTGTGTGTCACTGTGTGTGTGTGTGTGTGTGTGTGTTTGTGCGCTTGCATGCTTGTATGTATATTGTTGTGTGTTTGTGTGTGTGTGTATATGTGTTTATATGTGTGTGAATTGTGTGTGTGCGTGACTTTAAGTCTGGTATGGTTTTTTGTTTTGGTTGTTTTAACTACTTGACAATTTTAATAATTTTGATACATCCCAATTATTAAAAAACAACAACCAGCTATACCTATCTTTTTTTAAATGTTAAATTTTTTTATGTATAATTTCATTAAGATAGTTTTATTTATATTTATTTTTATTTAATTCCTGTTTTCAGATAGTTTTCTATTTCTTTATAAATTTCATTCCTTCACCTTGTGTTGTTTTCCAGGCAAGAGATTCGGCAAACTGTAGTCTGAAATCAGACTGAGGGAAGATTTACAAAGTGGCACACTTCTTATGATTTAGCGATCACATGTATAATTATGGAGGTGATGCAGTGATTTCAGACTGAAACAAAGAAAGAAATCACCAGTCCAGTGTGTCTTTTTTCAGGGTGTGAGGTAATACAGCTGTTTCAGACTGAAACAAAAATCATCAATCTGCTATGTCTGCTCTCAGGGTGTGAGGTAATATAGCTGTTTCAGACTGAAACAAAAATCATCAATCTGCTATGTCTGCTCTCAGGGTGTGAGGTAATGCAGCTGTTTCAGACTGAAACAAAAATCATCAATCTGCTATGTCTGCTCTCAGGGTGTGAGGTAATGCAGCTGTTTCAGACTGAAACAAAAATCATCAATCTGCTATGTCTGCTCTCAGCGTGTGAGGTAATGCAGCTGTTTCAGACTGAAACAAAAATCATCAATCTGCTATGTCTGCTCTCAGCGTGTGAGGTAATGCAGCTGTTTCAGACTGATCATCAATCTGCTATGTCTGTTCTCAGGGTGTGAGGTAATGCAGCTGTTTCAGACTGATCATCAATCTGCTATGTCTGTTCTCAGGGTGTGAGGTAATGCAGCTGTTTCAGACTGATCATCAATCTGCTATGTCTGTTCTCAGGGTGGGGAGGTAATGCAGCTGTTTCAGACTGATCATCAATCTGCTATGTCTGTTCTCAGGGTGACTGGTACAAAACAAAGGAGATCATGGACAAGGGCCACGAGTGGATCCTGAAGGAGATCACCACGTCAGGGCTGAGGGGGCGTGGGGGTGCCGGCTTCCCCACGGGCATGAAGTGGGGATTCATGAACAAACCCTCAGATGGAAGGTAACCCTGACGTGTTGAACACTAGACTAGAGAGGGGGAACCTCAGATGGAAGGTAACCCTGACGTGTTGAACACTGGACTAGAGAGGGGGAACCTCAGATGGAAGGTAACCCTGACGTGTTGAACACTAGACTATAGAGGGGGAACCTCAGATGGAAGGTAACCCTGACGTGTTGAACACTAGACTAGAGAGGGGGAACCTCAGATGGAAGGTAACCCTGACGTGTTGAACACTAGACTAGAGAGGGGGAACCTCAGATGGAAGGTAACCCTGACGTGTTGAACACTAGACTAGAGAGGGGGAACCTCAGATGGAAGGTAACCCTGACGTGTTGAACACTAGACTATAGAGGGGGAACCTCAGATGGAAGGTAACCCTGACGTGTTGAACACTAGACTAGAGAGGGGGAACCTCAGATGGAAGGTAACCCTGACGTGTTGAACACTGGACTAGAGAGGGGGAACCTCAGATGGAAGGTAACCCTGACGTGTTGAACACTGGACTAGAGAGGGGGAACCTCAGATGGAAGGTAACCCTGACGTGTTGAACACTGGACTAGAGAGGGGGAACCCCAGATGGAAGGTAACCCTGACGTGTTGAACACTGGACTAGAGAGGGGGAACCTCAGATGGAAGGTAACCCTGACGTGTTGAACACTGGACTAGAGAGGGGGAACCTCAGATGGAAGGTAACCCTGACGTGTTGAACACTAGACTATAGAGGGGGAACCTCAGATGGAAGGTAACCCTGACGTGTTGAACACTAGACTATAGAGGGGGAACCTCAGATGGAAGGTAACCCTGACGTGTTGAACACTAGACTATAGAGGGGGAACCTCAGATGGAAGGTAACCCTGACGTGTTGAACACTAGACTATAGAGGGGGAACCTCAGATGGAAGGTAACCCTGACGTGTTGAACACTAGACTATAGAGGGGGAACCTCAGATGGAAGGTAACCCTGACGTGTTGAACACTAGACTAGAGAGGGGGAACCTCAGATGGAAGGTAACCCTGATGTGTTGAACACTAGACTATAGAGGGGGAACCTCAGATGGAAGGTAACCCTGACGTGTTGAACACTAGACTATAGAGGGGGAACCCCAGATGGAAGGTAACCCTGACGTGTTGAACACTAGACTAGAGAGGGGGAACCTCAGATGGAAGGTAACCCTGACGTGTTGAACACTAGACTAGAGAGGGGGAAGGGGGAGAAAATATTTTGGAATTAATTTGATTTCTTAGGGCAATAGAATATAATTGAAACTTTTTTTTTTCTTCTCACCTTTGAAAGGGAAAAAACGAAGGAAAAAAAGCAAGAAAGACTGCAAGAAATGAAATAAAAAGACAAGGGACAAAAAAAAAAATGCATCAAAGAGAGCTGGAACAAAGGTGATCAGAGAACTGAAATCTGACTCTGTTGATGATAAACAAGAGATAGGGAAGAGAGCGACTCTTTGTTTTTTCTTCTAAGAGTAGGCGATCAGAGAATTTAGAAGAAGAAAAAAAAAGTACAGGCAATACAAAAATTTCATTGCATTTTTCAGGTTCTCATTCTCTCTCTGTCTCTGTTTATCTGTCTGTCTCTTTCTTTCTCATTCATGCATTAATAAACAAGCCCTCAGAGAACAGATAACTTTTAGATGTCAACACGAACACGAAAAGAAGAAGGAAGAAGGAAACCACACTTTGTATTCTACCTATCTTTTAAATTCTGTTCTGGAAAGGAGCAGTTTAAAAAAAACACACAAAAAAAAACAAACAAAAAACCGGCCCCAGCTCTATCTCCACAATAGCAAAACTTGCACTCCTCACAATCTGTTGCTTCCTCTGATCAATTTCTGCTGCTAGTGCTGTTGACTGGAGATTGAAGTTACCAGTCCTAGCCATGCTGGTCTTTCGCATCATTGTATATCTTGCCTTGCTCTGCCACTAGTCTCTCCATTGCTATGATGACAGACCCAAATACCTGTGGTAACAGACCCAAAATACTGTTGTGTCAACAGACTCAGTTACCTGCTGTGTTGACAGACCCAAGTACCTGTGGTAACAGACCCAAAATACTGTTGTGTCAACAGACTCAGTTACCTGCTGTGTTGACAGACCCAAGTACCTGGTGGTGAACGCTGACGAGGGTGAGCCGGGCACCTGCAAGGACCGGGAGATCATGCGACATGACCCCCACAAGCTGATCGAGGGCTGTCTGGTGGCTGGCAGGTCCATGAACGCCATCGCTGGTTGGTTTCCTGTCTGTCTGTTTGTTGGTCTGTTTGTCTGTCTGTACCTTGTCTGTCTGTCTGTTGGTCAGTCAGTCTGTCTATCTGTTTGTTTCTTGTCTGTGTGTTGGTCTGTCTGTCAGTCTGTTGTCTGTCTGTTGTCTGTCTCTTTCTGTCTATCTTACTCTGTTTTGTTCCACTGTTCATTGTCATTTTACAAGATTTACTTGTGTTATAAGAGCGGACCGGGGCAAGACTGCTCGTCTTTTCACTGTTAGCCGCGCAAAATTTGGCCAAGCAGAGCAAACCGATAGGCCTAGTTTGCATCAGTTTGACATGGTAAGTATATGTAACACCAAACAAGGAGTGTAATACAAACTCCTCCTTTCCCTTCTGTCAGGGACCATAATCTGAATCAGTATGAATAAATATTTTGCTTTAGCATTCTGTCTTATTCTCTCTCTCTCTCTCTTTCTCTGTCTTTCTCTCTCTTTCCTGCCCTCTGTCCCCTCTGTCTCTTCCTCTCCTTATGTAGGTCTCTGTATTTTTTAGTCTGTCTCAGTTTCTGTCTCCGTATCTCTCTCTCGCTCACCTGCCGTCTGTTTCTTGCTTTAATGCATTCTTGCTGTCTTTATGAATTGTGAAAACTGTATTGCAGCGTACATCTACATCCGAGGAGAGTTCTACAATGAAGCCTCCAACCTTCAGATGGCTGTGAAGGAGGTGAGGTGGTTTTGGTTTTTGTTGACTTGGGGTTTGGGTTTTCCATCCAGTGGATCATCTGTTAAAAAAAACAACAAACAAACAAACAAACAAAAGACAAACAAAGAAACAAAACAACAACAGAGGGGTGGGACTCTGTACCATTGGTAATTAACTGTCAGGTTTTTTTGTGTTTTTTTGTGTTTTTTTTCTCAAGGCCTGACTAAGTGCGTTGGGTTACGCTGCTGGTCAGGCATCTACTTGGCGGATGTGTTGTAGCGTATATGGATTTGTCCGAACGCAGTGACGCTTCTTGAGCTACTGAAACCGAAACTGTCATTTAATTACACATACTTAACCGTGACCCAACTAGTGCAGACTCCGGCAGGGGTCTGACATTCCTGTCCTGTGCAAATTACTATCCGCCTATGCGGAGAAAAAGAGAGCAACCGAAACTGTCAGTTAATGTTTCACTTCCAAATGAACTTGTGGATGAAAAAAATAGATAGGAGAATTAATGTTAGAATAATCAGATGTATTGACAGCAGTACTGGAACCAGTCTCTCAAATTTTGCTGTTGTTCATCAGTTGGATACTTTTCTTGGGGGGAAAAAACCACTAGCACCAATAACTAAAAGAACACTTTGGATATATTGGCATCCTGACTCATTGCTAGTGTGTACTTTATTAACCCTTTGAGCTCTGAGTTCCTGGGCAATTTTAACCCTTCTGCCTGAGCTCCTGAGCCAAAATTTGTAAATAATTGGTATTTAATGTGTCACGGCAGATACAAAAAGAGTGCCCTGACCACCACTTTACTGGTGGTAGAGAAAAATGACATAATGCCTAGCCACCGGTTGAGCAGTGCGTAAACACTTGTGTCGTGTTTTGCCATTGGTTGACTTATATTGAAATCGATCTTTTTTATCCAAAGCACATGCACAAAACACAGTGAAAAGGCGCGGCCATGTTGGTACTACATTTGCTGATGTCAGAATATTACGTTTTTTCTGATTGGCTCTTCAATATAAGTCAACCAATAGCAAAACACGACACAGGTGTTTACGCACCGCTCAACTGGTGTGTAAAAAATTACATCATTTTTCTCTACCACCGGTAAAGCGGTGGTCAGGGTTCAAAGGGTTAACTTTTGAATGAAATAAAATCCAAAGACTTGGGACTGTGTGAGTGTTTGTATGGTTTGGCATTATGTCATGCTTATCACATGTATATTGATTTATTAGTGAATGGAAAAGTGTTGGCTTCAGGATTTTCCACGTCCTTTTTTGGGGGGGGGGGAGGGAAGTGGGGGGGTAATCTTGTATTGTAATTTTTTATATGGAATGTGCATGTGTTAGTATTTGTGTTTTATTAATTATGTTATTCATGATATTTTTCAAAACTTGGTTGGTTTGTGTTTGTTTTTCTTGGAACTCTGGTTGGCTAGCTTGTTTATCATTGATAGTCCTCTGCATTGCTGTAGTGATGTACAAAACTTGGTGTATACATTCAGTTTACCATGTCCCTTGTGCCTGGTGAAAAAGAAAGGTCCAGCACTGACATTACTGATGTGTGTGACAGGCGTACGATGCAGGACTGATCGGGAAGAACGCCTGTGGGTCTGGCTACGACTTTGACGTTTTCGTTCACCGTGGTGCTGGGGCCTACATCTGTGGGGAGGAGACAGTGAGTGTGTGAACACAACAACAAAACTATGCAAAATAAAATGAAATAAAAACATTGGTGATTTTTACAGTGATGGTATTTGCCTGACGGTAAAAGTAGCGTTATTAGCAGTAAATGCTAACCATAATAACAACCATGTTGACATGCCTGAGACTCTGATGAATTGGAGAATGATCAGTGTTACAGAAACTGCTTGGTTTATAACTGAACAGAGAGACAGGAAATAAAAAGGCAAGAAAAGGTAATGGCAGTGAAAGAAAGAAAGAAAGAAACAAAAGTGATCCTGTTCTTCTTGCAAGTGTTGTTAAGCGTATTTGCAGAATGAACCAGATTGATGTTTATTTTGTGTAGAAAGCTCTTGTGTATGCTGCAGGACTGTGTATAATATCAACTACTTTGTATATGAATGTCTTTCACAACTTAACTACAGTGTACCAGCTGGCAGTGATCGGAGTTGGGGGGTCCTCTTTTCACATGGTTTTTGTGTGTCCTTGTGGAAAATCACTTTAGTCAGATTTCCCTCACTCCACCCAGGTGTGAATGGGTACCTGACTTCAAGCGAGGAAGGTTAAAGCATCGCAAGGAGAGGACTGGGCCCCGCCTTCCCATGCCGAGCCTTTGACACAACATACATGAATTCACTGACATGAAGAAGCTTGGGGACTTTTGAGCCAACTTTTCAATGTTGTCTACAGGCGCTGATCGAATCCCTGGAGGGCAAACAAGGCAAGCCCAGACTCAAACCCCCGTTCCCGGCTGACGTGGGTGTGTTCGGCTGTCCCACCACTGTGGCCAATGTGGAGACTGTGGCTGTGGCACCTGTGAGTGGGGTGCTGGTCTGTGTGTGGTGGTGTGGGTGTTGGTGTGTGTGTGTAGGGGGTGCTTTGTGTGGTTTGTGTGTGGGTGGGTGTTTGTGTGTGGGTGTGTATGTTGATGTTTGTGTATGGGTGTGTATGTTGATGTTTGTGTGTGGGTGTGTATGTTGATGTTTGTGTGTGTGTGTGTGTGTGTGTGTGTGTTGATGTTTGTGTGTGTGTGTGTGTGTGTGTGTGTTGATGTTTGTGTGTGTGGGTGTATGTTTTTGTGTGTGTGTGTGTGTATGTTGATGTTTGTGTGTGTGTGGGTGTATGTTTGTGTGTGTGTGTGTATGTTGATGTTTGTGTGTGTGTGGGTGGATGTTTGTGTGTGTGTGTGTATGTTGATGTTTGTGTGTGTGTGGGTGTATGTTTGTGTATGTGTGTGGATGTGTTTGTGTGTGTAAGTGGGTGGATGTTTGTGTGTGGGTGTGGATGTGTTTGTGTGGGTGGATGTTCATGTGTGTGTGTGTTTGGGTGTGGGTGTGTTTGTGTGGGTGGATGTTTGTGTGTGGGTGTGTTTGTGTGGGTGGATGTTTGTGTGTGTGTGGATGTGTGTGTGTTTGGGGGGTGCTTTAGTGTGGGTGCATTTGTGTGAGTGGGGGTGTGAGGGGTGCTTTTGTTTGGGTGTGTTTGTGTGTATGGTGAAGGGTCTTGGGGGTGGTGGGGGTGCTTTTGTGTGGGTGTGGGTCTTTGTGCATACAGTTGAGTTGGGAGGGACAGTAGTGTGGAGGTCGGGGAGGGACGGTGGTCTGGAGGTTGGTGTTAGGTGTACATTTGCTGGAAAAGATGGGGTGAAAGCATATCTTAGTAGCAGCTAAAAAAGGCATATGTGTAGAGATGCAACTGTTTTATTGCTTTGTCCTCAATATTCCAAACTGTATCTTGCCCTTGCAGCAAACTTTACAAATCAGTATACAGTACTTGTCTTCCTCATTTTTTATGTTCATATTGGAATACAGAAATGCACACTTAAGCAAGCTCTTTTCGAAAAGAAAATTTTAAAGTCCAGTTCGAACACAAACCAGAAGTGCGTATCTGGTTTGATATATATTTGTTCTGGTAGTAAATAATGTTAACAATCTTACTTTTAATTGGCAATTTAACTACACATACTTAACCGTGACCCACTAGTGCGCAGACTCTATTGTTTGACTACTTCCAATACAGAGCATCTGTCGGCGTGGAGGGGACTGGTTCGCAGGTCTGGGTAGAGAACGCAACAGGGGGACCAAGGTGAGGGTTATGAGTCATACAGTCTGTTGTACATTATGTGTGTGTGTGTGTGTGTGTGTGTGTGTGTGTGTGTGTGTGAGGGAGTTAGTTTGTGTGTATGAGATGGATGGAGGAGAGTGTGTGTGTGTGTGTGTGTGTGTGAAAGGTGGAGATGCAGACATGGTGTTAATGACGTGGAGATTCAAGTCTTTTGTCCTTGACTGCTGCTGCTGCTGAGTTGACTTGTGTGTTGTGAGATCAACCAATTTTTGTTCGGTTTTTCTGCTTGGTAAAAAAAAAAGAAAAAAAAAAAAATTGTGCTTTGGGCTCTAATAATATAATCATGATAATTTTTGTCAGTGTTATTATCAGTAGTAGCTGTAGTAGTGGTAGTACTGTTATCACGACACTCAGTTTCCTAAGTTATGAAAATCATAAGCATCCTCATCATTTATCATTATTGCTACTATGATAGTCATATCATCATCATCATCATCAGTGTTATTATGATTATCACCATCATTGATATGATTACAATTATCATCATTACAATGATTACCATTATACTGTTTTGATATTATGATTGTTATCATTGCTATGATTACTGCCATACAGTACCATAGGACGTACTGTGCTCTGTATCGCTCTGTGACTGTTCCCCAGCTGTTCAACATCTCCGGCCACGTGAACAACCCCACCACAGTGGAGGAGGAGATGTCCATCCCTCTGAGGGAGCTGATCGAGAGACACTCTGGGGGCGTCATCGGGGGCTGGGAGAACCTCCTGGCCATCATCCCTGGGGGGTCCTCCACCCCTCTCATCCCCAAGAGGTGTGTGGGTGTTAGGGGGGAGGGGTGGTGGTGGTAGGGGTTTGGGGTGAGGGAAATGGTTGTCTTTCTTGGGGGCTGATTCACATCTCTAATCGCAAGGAGTTTCAGCTCCCTTGTCTGTGTGTGGGAGTGGATGGGTTTGTGTGTGTGTCTCTGCGTGGGTGTGTTGTGTTGTGTGTGTGTGTGTGTGTGTGTCTCTGCGTGGGTGTGTTGTGTTGTATTGTGTGTGTGTGTCTCTGCGTGGGTGTGTTGTGTTGTATTGTGTGTGTGTGTGTGTCTCTGCGTGGGTGTGTTGTGTTGTATTGTGTGTGTGTGTGTGTGTGTCTCTGCGTGGGTGTGTTGTGTTGTATTGTGTGTGTGTGTCTCTGCGTGGGTGTGTTGTGTTGTATTGTGTGTGTGTGTGTGTCTCTGCGTGGGTGTGTTGTGTTGTATTGTGTGTGTGTGTGTGTGTGTCTCTGCGTGGGTGTGTTGTGTTGTATTGTGTGTGTGTGTGTGTGTGTCTCTGCGTGGGTGTGTTGTGTTGTATTGTGTGTGTGTGTCTCTGCGTGGGTGTGTTGTGTTGTATTGTGTGTGTGTGTGTGTCTCTGCGTGGGTGTGTTGTGTTGTATTGTGTGTGTGTGTCTCTGCGTGGGTGTGTTGTGTTGTATTGTGTGTGTGTGTGTGTGTGTCTCTGCGTGGGTGTGTTGTGTTGTATTGTGTGTGTGTGTGTGTGTGTCTCTGCGTGGGTGTGTTGTGTTGTATTGTGTGTGTGTGTCTCTGCGTGGGTGTGTTGTGTTGTATTGTGTGTGTGTGTGTGTGTGTCTCTGCGTGGGTGTGTTGTGTCGTATTTTGTGTGTGTGTGTGTGTTACTGTGTGTGTGTATTCAACACACAGCGTGATAGTGGAGAAAAACAACATAATTGAAGTTTGTTTTATCTGCTACATTTACAGTTATTTTAGTACTACTTCCACACCTTAAAATGACGATGTTCGTCCTTCGGATTCGAAGATGACCATGGCTTCAAGAATCAGAACAGAAGATCTGTGGCTGTGGGTCAGGAGGTGGCTGGTGAGGCCACTTGTGGGACACAAGTGGGTGGGTGCTGTCGTGGCAGTAGATGCTACATGGACATAGACTTGAATTCTCATTAGTTATTTTTTCTAAGTATTGTGTGTGTGTGTGTGTGTGTGTGTGTTGCAGTGTGTGTGACGACGTGCTGATGGACTTTGATGCCCTGGTCCAGGCACAGACAGGTCTGGGCACTGCCGCCATCATCGTCATGAACAAGAGTGCAGACGTCGTTCGATGCATCTCTCGTCTCATCGACTTCTACAAGCATGAGAGCTGTGGCCAGGTAGGAAGACTGAACACTCAAAATGATAGAAAAAGGAAAATATGGAGAGGGAGTAAAGGTTTACTAGTGGGTTTTTTTTGTTTTTGTTTTTTGCTGTCCCATCGTCTGCACCATTTCAGTGGTATAACTCCTATGTCGCTTATTCCGAATCCCCCCTATACACGGCCATACTTGGGTTCCTCTGTCGTAGTCCCAGTGCTGGCAGTCCAACCAGGGAACTGTCAGTGCTAGGTCGCCAGGAGGCCACACACCAGAGGAGACCCTGCACTGAGGCTGAGTCACTTTGGTGTTGTTCAGTAGTGCCTGTTCTGATTTAGTGTGTAGGGCACAACATACTAGCCTCGTACTGATGACAATAATGACTTGGTATAGCGTGTAAGGCACGACATACTAAGCCCCCTACTGAAGACAATGACTTGGTATCAGAGCAAGTGTCTCCTTCACAGTGCAGACTGCTAGATATGTTAGTGTTAAGGGGGGTGGTTGTTGGGTGGTTGTGTTCGAATCAGCCTGTGTCAGTTTCACAGAGGTGTCAAAACATGTGCTACACCACATTACGTTTTATATGAAATTTTTCAGAAGTATGAAAAAGCCAGATGCCAGTTCCGGTGTGTATTCGGTTAACGTTGTTGTATGTTTCTGATTTCAGTGCACGCCATGTCGGGAGGGTGTGACGTGGATGATGAAGGTCATGCACAGATTCAGTAAGTACATCGCATGTCTTGACCTGACTCCCTGGGAAAGGGTATTAGATGTGAACTAACTTCACTGTTTTTGTTTTATATCATTTAATGCTTTGGTGTTGAGGAAGGGTGTTTTTATTATTGATTTTTCATTTGCTTTTTTCTTCTTTTTTTTTTTTAAAAAAAAAATCATTTGTTCCCCCACAAAAAACAGGTGACAGCATATTAAATCTCAAAATATACCTTAAGTATAAAGTTCTTAGGGTCATTATCACCTTCAAAATCATTTTCATTATTTGTAAATACCAAATTTAGGGATTTTTTCCATATTGCTGTATAGAATATTACCCCCCCTTAAAGAAAAAAAAAATCATCATTGCTCAGATTATCAGTAAAGTATAAAAAAAAAAATTACTACCACCTTCTCATCCACCCCCCCCGCCCCCAGCCCCCACTACCTCCTCCCTCCTGCTCCACCCTGTCTCTCTCTTCTCCCTCTTCTTGCCTCTCCTCTATCACAATAACTTGAACATGTCATGTATGTGTGTGTGTGTGTGTAGCCCAAGGCAACGCCCGCCCTGAGGAGATCGACATGCTGTATGAACTGAGCAAGCAGATTGAAGGTCACACCATCTGTGCCCTGGGCGACGGTGCTGCCTGGCCCGTGCAGGTCAGGACAGGGGGAGGGAGGGGGTGCTGGTTTGGGCTGTGTGTGTGTGTGAAGGGGGGACGGGGAGAGGGCGGGGGGGACAAATGTTGATGATGCCATGGGTCGGAGCTAGAGTACCATTTCACCACCAGGCCGAGCGCCGACGTCGCTGAAACGCGACCAGATCATGGTTCAGTTATCCATGAAACTGCTGCTCTTAATTTTTGAGGTAGGATAGGCCATATTTGGTTCATGTCACAGGGGAATTCCCAACTATTCTTAGACGCCATCTTTTCTGTGCTTCTGGTGTCAGGGAGTGCTGCAATCTGAATTGACCAGTGATGAAAGGGTTGTTTAATTACACATACTTAACTGTGACCCAACTAGTGCAGACTCCGGCAGGGGTCTGACATTCCTGTCCTGTGCAAACTACTATCCGCCCATGCGGAGAAAACGAAAGTAACTACGGCCGATAACCTCCCGGAAGTAGGTAACCTCCCCTTTGTCCCGCTAGCTAGCGCCCTCTTTTTCTGGCAGCCATCTCGACACCTGTTCCTGTGCTCCGCATACGGCTAAGTTTTTTCGTATTTCTTTCTGTCTATCGACTCTTTGGCGTCCTTGTTGTTTGTCTAATTAATTCACTCTCTTTAATAAGGTCCCATAGCCTTTCAGACACCAGGTAGTGAATTCATATTTACTGTATCTAGGGCTCGGCATTGGAAGGCGGGGCTCAATTACCTTCACGACTAAAGGCAGGTACCTATTCAGAGTGAGGAAAAATTGTAGGATAGTATATTCCCCAAGGACAGAACACAATGGTTGAATGGGGCCTTGAACTCTGGTCATTGATGAACACTGGGTCACAAGTCCTGTATCTTTCCAACATCTCTTGGCTGGAGTACTCTGTAGTGTATGAATTTGATGAACACTGGGTCACAAGTCCTATATCTTTCCAACATCTCTTGGCTGGAGTACTCTCTGTAGTGTATGAATTTGATGAACACTGGATCACAAGTCCTGTATCTTTCCAACATCTCTTGGCTGGAGTACTCTCTGTAGTGTATGAATTTGAACACTGGGTCACAAGTCCTATATCTTTCCAACATCTCTTGGCTGGAGTACTCTGTAGTGTATGAATTTGAACACTGGGTCACAAGTCCTGTATCTTTCCAACATCTCTTGGCTGGAGTACAGTCTGTAGTGTATGAATTGATGAACACTGGATCACAAGTCCTGTATCTTTCCAACATCTGTTGGCTGGAGTACAGTCTGTAGTGTATGAATTGATGAACACTGGATCACAAGTCCTGTATCTTTCCAACATCTCTTGTCTGGAGTACTCTGTAGTGTATGAATTTGAACACTGGATCACAAGTCCTGTATCTTTCCAACATCTCTTGTCTGGAGTACACTCTGTAGTGTATGAATTTGATGAACACTGGATCACGAGTCCTGTATCTTTCCAACATCTCTTGGCTGGAATACAGTCTGTAGTGTATGAATTTGAACACTAGGTCACAAGTCCTGTATCTTTCCAACATCTCTTGTCTGGAGTACTCTGTAGTGTATGAATTTGAACACTGGATCACAAGTCCTGTATCTTTCCAACATCTCTTGTCTGGAGTACACTCTGTAGTGTATGAATTTCCATATTGACATTTTGATGATTTTTTTAAGACTGTCCTTGGCTCGAAACTTACCAGCTTTACAAAAAAAAATCAGTCACTCCCATTAATGCATTGAGCACATCACTTCTTAAAAAGAAAAGGTTTCTGATTTATCTTCATCATAGTTTCTGTATTACCTTTGTGGAAGATATTGGATGTTACATTTTCGATTGACAGTGTGTACTCATGGAATACATCCCAATATGTATTCAATGTTTTTTTTCTTTGTGTTTTTCTCCTACAGGGTCTGATCCGCCATTTCCGACCAGAACTGGAGCAGAGGTTTAAGGCCTATGAGCAGAGAGCGGCCACTGCTTGAGGGAGGGGCTGATTAGACGTCTTCATCAAGATCAGGAGAACGAACGTATTGAGTTCCTTCAGCATGTATCGCCTGAGCTGCTCAGTGGGTGTTTGTGAAAGAGAACTACTGATTTTTTTGTGGGGGAAGTGGATTGAAAGACACTGCAGAGTCTTGACACAGCAAACGATGTTTTAAGTGTGTGAAAAACAGTGTTTTGTCTTGTTGAGATCCTGCATAGGGTGAGAGCGTTATGTGATCTGTAGTTATTGTGTACGAAATGGTTTGGGTTTTTTTTAATTTTGTTTTTTTTTATACATTTATTAATAATAATATTATTATTTTCATAATCTGTTGGCATCGAATTGACTATAAAAGAAAGGAACCTTGTGCAGTTTTTAATGTTGGTAATGAAAGTCTGCTGTAGGAATTTACCACAGAAAAAAAAAAATATTGTGAAGAAAAAGTCACCACAAGGATTTCTTCACATGTAGATATCAATATCTGTGCACTGAAAATAGTCATGGACATGATTGTGTTTCTGTAGTTTTATTTATGTTCTGAAATTTCTTGTTCTGGAACACAAGTTGAGACTGTTGTTTAAGTCAAAGCATGTATTCTCTCGTGTGCACCCAGGCCTCAGAGAGTATTATGATTAAAATAAAATAAGAAAAAATTGTGTTTTCTGTTTTGAAATGATCTGTTTGTATGGTGTGTGTGTGTGTGTGTGTGTGTGTGTGTGTGAATGCACAAACAAGCATACAATAATATGCACATACGTGTACATGAACTGGTTTGCCACTGATGTGACTCTCTCTGTGCATGTGCTTTCATGTAGTATCATCTGCAGTGTGAAAATCTCTTTGTCATTTTAAGTGTCCATACCACGCAAAGAGCAAGGAAATTAATATTAAACTGCACACACAGTACTGAAACTGAAGGCATGACCGGCACGTTCAGTTTACGTGAAGACCAGGCATCTGTTGGCGCTGCCAAGGGACACAACCACTTTCTAAGAGAAGGCAGTCGCCACCACGGTAGCCTCCCTTCGCCGCTCCTTCCCTGTCCCCTTGGCCTTTCTATAGTTACACTGTTTTATTCTTTAACAATCACATCAGCTTTCAGATCAAAAGATAGTTGAAATAACTTTCTTGTTTACATGAAACTTACATAAGTACCTGCACAAAAATTATCTCCCTTCTCTGACATTATAAGGTATGTTTTAGCGATGTAAAGGTGTCATCTCCTCGCTGTGATTTTTGACTGGCTTGTGTAAACAAAGTGAGTCTATGTTTTAACCCGGTGTTCGGTTGTCTGTGTGCGTGTGTGTGTGTCCGTGTGTCTGCGTGTCCGTGGGAAACTTTAACATTGACATTTTCTCTGCAAATACTTTGTCAGTTGACACCAAATTTGGCATAAAAATATGAAAAATTCAGTTCTTTCCAGTCATCTTGTTTAAAACAATCTTGCACCTCTGGGATGGGCACAAAAAAAAGAAAAAAAAAAAGAAGCCTAATTATATGCAAACTGCTGCATTTACTGTTATATTTTTGGTATTCTCTAAACTTGGCACTTTGATCTCTTATTCTGACACAACAAGAGGAGTCATCAATTTTTGTTCAAACAGGAACTTCTTTTGCTAAGCATGGAATTTTTATTTATTTTGCAAACGTTTTGGTGCAGATAGTAAAAAAGGGAAATTACTCTGTAATTAATGCTAGGGGACTTAATTTATCACAAGTGAGGCTTGAAGGCCTTGCCTCTCTTGTTATATTATACTATGAAAGGAAGCGCAGAGCACAGCCTTTCCACACGCTCACAAACCAAACTGAACCGCAACATCAGCAAACCACTATCCTGTGATGGGTGGCCTCATGTTGAACCTAGCATTGATGGCCCCTCCTGGATTTCAGGCACTGGGAATGGAACCTTAGTGTGACACGGTGCGGCGGACATGAGGTGAGCAGCATTGGGGTCATCCCACTAAAACAGCAAAAGGCAGCCACCCCACCCCCTCTCTCTCTGTATGTCTGTCTGTCTGAGTGTGTGTGTGTGTGTGTGACTGTCTCTCACTCTCTGTGACTGTCTGTCTCTCTCTCTGTGACTGTCTGTCTCTCTCTGTGACTCTGTCGGTCTGTCACTCTCTCTCTGTGACTGTCTCTGTCTGTGTGTGTGTGTGTGTGTGTGTGTGTGTGTGACTCTGTCTGTCTCTCTCTGTGACTGTCTGTCTGTCTGTCTCTCTCTCTGTGACTGTCTGTCTGTCTCTCTCTGTGACTCTGTCTGTCTGTCTCTCTCTGTGACTGTCTATCTGTCTGTCTCTCTCTGTGACTCTCTAGCCCCCCCCTCTCGCCGAAAAAAAATACGAAGTACAAGGAAAAACCGAGCCTCAGCAAGCTGTGTACATGGACAAAAGTGCAATGTTTTAAAATTATGGGAGTGAGTGAAATCGCCTGGTGTTAACCCTGACAGGCTGTCGACCGAGATGTTGCACCCACACTGTGAAGTTCCTGTCTATTAACCCCTTTGCTGCTGCTGAGGTCAGTGTTTGCTCGGCAGTGAATGCTTTCATTTCACTATGATAAAACCCGAATCTTACAGGTCAGGACATCAGTCACCATCATTGGAGTTCTCTTTATAGGAATTAACTTTCTTTTGGTCAGTAAATCAATTGCACTATTTGTAAATCGCCAAGAAGTACTTCTTGCAATTCATTTTCATACAACACTAATTTCATTTTACCAGGGTTTAGCAGTCAAAGGGTTAATTTTTTTTCGATTCTGCAAGCATTACCAGCTTAAGCAATCTTTCCCAGCCTGCTTTTATTGATTTATTTATGTATAATCAGTAATGTTTTTGATGATTCAAGAAGTAAACCAAATTGAGTGGCAGTACTTCGGCGTTCACTCGTATGTACACGAGTGGGCTTTTACGTGTATGACCGTTTTTACCCCGCCATGTAGGCGGCCATACTCCGTTTTCGGGGGTGTGCAAGCTGGTTATGTTCTTGTTTCCATAACCCACTGAACGCTGACATGGATTACAGGATCTTTAACGTGCATATTTGATCTTCTGCTTGCATATACACACGAAGGGGGTTCAGGCACTAGCAGGTCTGCACATATGTTGACCTGGGAGATCGTAAAAATCTCCACCCTTTACCCACCAGGTGCCGTCACCGTGATTCGAACCCCGGACCCTCATATTGACAGTCCAACGCTTTACCCACTCGGCTATTGCGCCCGTCGAGTGGCAGTACATATTGCCTCCCCTGTCAATGCTTCCAATCTCATTGTCAAGATCAAAAGAACAAAGTATGTCTCGGAACAGTTTGCTTGATACTTTTCAAGGAGCGAAACGCAGTTCTCTAGTAACGAAGATGAACAGAAATTGCAAAAGATAGTGCTCGAAAATGCTGAAACTATGTCAAAACTTCGTAATCAAGTTACCTTGGAGTTGATCAAGAGTCGTCTCCCTTCCCTGGAAAGGTCGAACACCAGTTTCATGAATCGGAACTGGACGCCCGAACACTGCCTAACTGAAGAGCGAAGTAAGTTACACTTACAGAGACACACAAAAGATATAATTGATGTGAAAAACGAAAAATAAATTGAAACACGTTTTGACCAGTGTCTTGGGCTCATTAACACGAACACATTTTACTTAATTTTTGTTATTTGAAAGCTTTTTTTTTTTAAATAGTATTTTTTTTTTTTTAAGTAGCTGTTATTTGTTTTTTTCAAAATATTATATCTTATTTCATTTATCTCCCGTTTGGATATGCATGTATGTCATCTGTTGATCGAGACGACATTTTGGAAAGGATCAGTCGAAGTCGGAATGCTAGCAAAGAGAGCGCTGGCAACCACACACACACACACACACACCGCTCATAATCTCTCTCTCTCTTGCTTTCACACACACACACACCACTCATAATCTCTCTCTCTCTCTTGCTTTCACACATGCTCACACTGTCACACACACACACACACACAGCCTCTCTCTCAGTCTTTCTATCTCTCTCTTCTCTCCTTACTCCCCCCCTCCTCCTCCTCCCTCTTTTCTCTGTCCAACTCTCTCTACCCCTCCCCTTAACCCCCTGCCCCCTTCCCCACCCCCACCTCACCACCTCTCCTCCTCCTCTCTCCGTGATTCACTTCCAGTCCAGCTGAACTGTTTTAAGCCAAGTGACATGGGGTGGGGGGTCGGGGGGGACACACCAAAAAGTCCCGACTTCACGTGAAGCACGTGAATCCCAACTTTCCTGGTCACAGCACTGACAACTCACACAGCAGTGGACAGTGAGCTCAGAAACAAGGCAGTGTGTGGTCATTCGACTGCCAGCTCTGCAGCAGACAAGTCGACGCAGCTGACCGGGCTTGCTCTTGCATTTTGGCAGGTAAGTTTCTGAGTTTGGAAATGCAGTGTTTCAAAAATAATGTAAAGGACGACTTGGGCACTTGCAGAGTTTTTCTACTTTGGAGGCGTGGTGAAAATTAATGATGGTGAATTTCAGTTTCGACAAAAACAACTGTATTGCAATGTTCGGAAAACGGTGGTGCATGCAGCCAATGTATTTGTATTTATTTCTTTTTATCACAACAAATTTTTGTTTGAAATTCGGGCTGCTGTCCTCAGGGAGAGCGCGTCGCTACATTTTTTTGTATTTTTTCCTGCGCGGTTTTGTTTTTCCAGGTGCATTCTTGCATTTTTTTTTCTAAAACAATCCAGTCCTAGTTTACAGAACTGCTGAATAACTTAGTTTCCAAATGCATTCTTCAAGCTGTTCATGGTATACATACGAGTGTCTAAAAACAGCTGTTTGCGTGTTTGGTGTGATGTCAGTGGCTGGAACATAGGCAGCCAGAATAATTTTATCCCCCCCCGCCCCTTTTTTTTTTTAACATTATTTGAAAAAAAAACACGGACCTTGACTTAATTCTGTAAGTTATTCATATCGACGTCAACGTTCATGTTCACTTCCGTTTCTCTATTGAACAGTATCGGGGAAATTTACACCGCCTTGCTGAAGTTTTACTGCTGTAGTTTATTTCATTTTTTGTAGGGTGGGAGGGAGGGGAGATTTCTATTTCGGCTAAACTTCAAGAAAACATTTATTGAAACTAGTCGGAATTTTGAATTTATGCAATTTTTGGTTTTTTTCCCGTGTGCATTTCGCAAGTGCAGATTTGGAAGGTGAAATCCTGTAGAGCAAAAACACTATACAACGTGATAAATAAAATATACCAGTTTGACGCACTATGGTAATCACCACGCGTACATACACTGGCGCAGTATCGTTTTTCACCTGTATGAACAGACTAGAATGTAAGCACTGTATACTAGTGGTAGTGTTCTATAATTATACGCATACGCACTTTGCAGTTCTTTTCAAGTCATATTCCCGTGTGCATGTCAGAATTAAGATTTCCAGCCCTTACCACTTTTGGCAACCAAAAGATCCGGTTCTGAATGTTAAAATTCGTTTTCCCATAATGTACATTTATATAGCGCCCTTTCTCTCATAGTAAACACACGTATACATATTACATGGAAAGACCACTTGGTTTGGAGTAGGCAACAAGATAAAAAAACAAAAACCCACAAAAAACAAGCATGTGTGAAGACAAAAACAGACATAAAATTATATTTCTAACATTTAGATAGTGGTTGAAGCTAAGCTGATTTACAGAAGGTACACTACTAGATTATGTAAAGCTTATCCTGTGTCAAAGTGACTCAAATGGATCAGTTATAATGTAGCACTGTAGTAAGCCGTATAGGAGAGCATGATAGCTGAATTACAATTAAGACTGATATTTAACACTGTCGTGTAATCACAACAGAATACTACAATCTTAAGTGTACTGAGCACACTGAAACTGAAGCTATAGCACTGAGTCAAACTGTAGCAGTATGACTATCAGCGTGTAAAAATACATGAATAGAATAAGTGGCTTTGAGACCAGATCGTGCTCAATACAATGATTGGAAGAATTATCATGGCTTGACCATTAAGTGATAAATAACTTACACAAGTTATCCAGTTGAATCAGTTAAGTACAGCCTGTGTTTAACATTTAAATATCCTCTGCTGGGATATTGCCTGACCTTCATCCATGTGAGCAGAAGAGAACGTCATCCTTAGTGAGAATGTTCTGTACAGTGGGCAGAAACGTCACTGTGACGTTGAAAAAGAATGAAATGGAACACTGCTACAAGCATATGGGCACGGCAATTAGATCAGTCGTGAGCAGAACTGACTGCGTGTCAAAGCAATAATTGAAACTAGAGTAACGACTTAATGCTGTCAACATCCTCATTGAACACTGTCGAAACATACAATTTGCAAATCATCAGCACAACGTATACAAAACCTAGTTATGTGGCAAGGCGCTGGCCTTTGAGCAGACGACAGTGACAGAGCAGGCTATAGCTGTAGGCAGGCTCAGCCAGATGAAAGTGACCAGTGGTCACCTGCTTCACCTATTAGACAGTTACACGAACTGCAATGATTGCACTCAATGGCTGCAAGCAAATCGCGTCTGTTGGGCTGGATATTTGAATGTGTTGTCAGGTGTTTAGTATTAGATTTCTAAATGATTCCTGAACCGATTTACGTTGGATTTGTCGCAAGAGGTCAACACCTTTCTAATGAGTATAAAGAATTAAAGATGAATTTATAACCTAAGTTTGTCACCTGCACTGATCAGCTTATAACGAGTTCGTCGCTGAAAATTACAAACTGCGTTAAATCAGTTTAACGTAGGCAAACACAAATGGAATAGATTTAAAGAGGAATTGCGACAATTCTGCCAGTATATAGTACTTGTCGTTTACTGATCGACAAGATTTAATTAAAATACGGTGTCAAGTTACTCGGCCAAAGCCGTCAAGCAACACTGGTCACGTAGTGATTGTCGTTAAGTGTCAATAATGAAAATCGGTTTTGTAATTTCTAAATGCCCGATCTATTCTTTCAAACACTATAAAAGTGTGGTTTTAGTTTCCAACAGTCACATACAGAATTGTAAACTGTAGCATTGTGTGACGAGAAAACAAAACGACATAAGCTTGGCGTCATTTGAAATCTTTACCTGACTATTAAGCTAAAATCAGCCATGCTTCTGATTAGTTGCTTTTATCAATACCAGCCGACTTAACGGCTTTTTCAATGTTACTGGAGCATTACGGAAGTCGGTGTGAAAGGTTACATTGTAAAGTATGTGTGCATGTGTTGTGTGTGGCAGGGGGTGGGGGTGGATTCCGTCAGTCTTTGACACAACATGGAGAGGAAAAGTGCAGGGTGAAGTTGCACAGAGAACGCGCCTGTAGGGATAGATCCTGGAGGCGTGGGAACTGTGCAGACAGTGAATAGTTCAGCACTGGTATGAAGCGCACATCTGACAGTTGATGGCGTGATAACCAGTGCTGCATCTGACATTAGAAAATTAATAGCCACATGTGGTATCTTTGTTTTAGAATATTATCAGGAAATAAGAGCGTGCATTAAATATGGCAGGGAGTTGTACTGACGTTTGTTACCATAGACATGGAGGGAACACAGATGGACACATCACTTGATGGTGAATGTCAAGTTCCTGTCTTGCCTTCTGGTGGTTGGTGATAAGTGATGTCCCGAAGCATGCTTTATCATCGTTTATTTATTTCCCATTTCTTTTATCTATACTTCCCACTGATGTGCATAGAACGCTTAAACGTAAACAGCACAGAAATCTCGCATGATAGATAACGGGACAAGGCAGAGGCAGAGAGGGATGGAGAGAGGAAGAGAAGATCCCTTAATACTTTGACATGTTACAACTGAACAGGACGAAAAGCGCAGTATGAAGTTGCACAAGAGTTTACACCTAGGGACAGATCCTGCAGGTGTCAGTACTGTGCATACAGTGAACAGTTCAGCATTGGTGTGGTACGCACAGCTGACAGATGGGCGTAACAGCCAGTGCTACATCTGACATAAGAAAATATATAGCATGTAAATTTGATACTGTTGAATGTTAGCGAAGGCGATGCCGTTATTCGTCATGGTCTTTGTATCAGTGAAACCTGAGAGAAATACGGACATGATTTGTAGGGACACTTTCTACAGACCTGAACTGAATAAACAGCCATTTATTTCTTTGGTTAAACTTATTCGAATTTATTCACTGAAGTTTAAAATGACGGGTGAAGTTGCAGAGGATACGACACCTAGGAACAGATCCTGGAGGTGTTCTCACTGTGCATACAGTGAACAGTTCAGCATTGGTATGAAGCGCACAACTGACAGATGATGGGCGTGATAACCAGTGATGTATCTGACAGGATATTATCCATTCCAACTAAAGTCTAAATGTCTGTCTCAAGTTTATGAATAGGTCTGTTTCGGCATGATGGCTTTAACGAATATAATTTTCTATCTGTATGCAATCCTTGTTTTTAAGGTTAGGTTTTGTTTAAACCAGTTTACTTGTTGTAGGCAATGTTTTCAGGTTTGTTTTGTAGGGGCAGTTTCTTTAGATCATGTCTGTCTTTGGTTAATTGTCTGGATTTATTGCACTGCGGGTTAAAATCGTGGTGATCCAGAAAGTGGAAAGTGGAGTGACATTCCTTCAGCCACTGAGCATTCACCACACCATACGTGACCAGCACACTGTGTGTGTGTGTGTGTGTGTGTGTGTGGGGGGGGTGGGTGGGGGGGGGGTGCTGTTGATTTGTGAGATACCATCCCTCCACATACTGGCTTAGTGAACCGAACATGACGTTGCACAGAATGAGCACCTGTAGGGACAGATCCTGGAGGTGTATTGACTGTGCATACAGTGAACAGTTCAGCATTGGTATGAAGCGTACAACTGACAGATGATGGGCGTGATAACCAGTGCTGCATCTGACATGTTAACGCCTTTCACAAATGTATTTAGAACAGACATGAGGACTTTATAAACCATTGGCATGATTGTGTGTTCTTTGTACCGTGATTTTCTTTTCTAAGCAGCTTTTTTTTCAACAACAAAACCCAAAACGAATCGAGGGTTTCAACAACTATGGACCTCTGCATGGTGTCATGTACTCAAAAGGCATAAAATGCACAAGTAATGTGCATTTTTTTGTATTTATCACTGTAGAACACCAGTGTAGGGTGAAGTTGCACAGATGCATCACCTGTAGGGACAGATCATGGTGTTTCGACTGTGCATACAGTGGACAGTTTAGCATTGGTATGAAGCGCACAAGGGACAGATGATGGGCGTGATAACCAGTGCTGTATCTGACAGTAAAATTAAATGTGATTCAGGGACAGGCAGAGTGCTATATTACTGCAGTTTATGGCAGTTTGGTAATGGACAAATGTCACCAGTGACCAATATGTGTCGACTCGCATGAAGTGAAAACGATCGGGTTTCACTGCACAAATTGTGTGCGTGCGGTGTGTGTGAGCCAAAGGAGACCAGGTGCCAGTTGCATTGCTTGGTTCTAACTTTTTGACAGTTAATGCCTATTTGACCGAACTACGCCATTGGTCAGTTCCATGCTGCACGCAGTTAGTAGCAGGTCTTCACACCAACTGACAGATGGTGGGCGTGAGAACCAGTGCTGCATCTGACAACTTTGAATGCGATTCCTGGGCATGGACAGTGCTTTGATATTACTGCAGCTAAAGGCAGTTTGATAATGGACAAATGTCACCAGTGACCAACATCTGTTTGACTCATATGAAGTGAAAACGATCAGGTTTCCTTGCACAGAAATACACTGGGTGGGTGGGTGTGTGCCCGTGTCCTTGTGTGCTGTGATGGGTCATAGAGCAGGACCAGTACAGCGTGCTTTCTTTGCCAGAAGCCAATGGCGCATGGATTTATTTTATCTTGTGTGTATGGTCATGTAAGAATTGTAGAATAGCGTTTGGTTTAATGCAGAACGGTTGACTGGTTTTGGGTTGTAATCCATTCCTTCCATCGTTTTGGAATGTATTCAAATATAATGTTGGCAGGGTTTTGATATATTTTGTTTCCAAGTTCTTCTGCAGTGAGCAGTCTAGATTCGTTATCAAATCTGTAATTCTTTGGATACCATTTCCACTTTGGGAAAAGATGGTTTTTTGTACTGTATTTATTTCTTGTTCCATTGAGTTGGTTACTTGTGTTTATATTGACCAGTGTGTCAGCGTTTTTTCTAGTATACGCAGAGAACACTTTCCGAAACATTTGTCAATTGCGCACTTAATTAAAATATTATTGTATGTATGAAACGCAATTTTCTGTGCTCCAGATTACTATCATTTTTTTTCCCATGGAGGACGAACCAAAACACATGTAAACAATGTGGTTTAGGCATGAACTGGAATAGCATGAAAGGGGTGGGGGGAGGGGGGGTGTTCGGGGGGAGCTAGAAGTCATGCACACCACCCAGGGAGAGCAGGACCAGTGCAGGGTGAAGTTGCACAGAATACCCCCCTGTAGGGACAGATCCTGGAGGTGTATATACTGTGCATACAGTGAACAGTTCAGCATTGGTGTGAAGCGCACAATCTGTTTGTTTTTTTGGGGGTTGTGGAAAGCGCACATCTGACAGTTGATGGCGTGATAACCAGTGCTGCATCTGACATTAGAAAATTAGCCAAATGTGGTATCTTTGAAGTTTTAGAATATTACCAAGAAATAAGAGCGTGCATTAAATATGGCAGGGAGTTGTACTATGACACATGTTACCATAGACATGGAGGGGAGGAAGACAGATGGACACATCACTTGATGGTGAATGTCAGGTTCCTGTCTTGCATTGTTAGTTGGTGAAAAGTGATGTCCTGAAAAACGCTTTATCATTCATATTTTTTTAGCGATGACTACCTGTAGATGCATATGTAATGTGTGTTCGTCAGTGTATTATAGGTCGTCAGATGCATATGTAACTTATGAATGTAAAGAATGACGCATTAGAATGATCATGTATGGGAACGTAGTACAGAAGAAACAGTGGCTTGGTATGAAGACTTTGATAAGTACAGAGCTTCACGGTTTGTGGCCATGTCATGAATTCACTAGCACTTCACTGAAAAGCCAACACAAATTATTACAATGTTTTGAGCCTAACATAACTTTATGACTCTGTGCGTGTACAAATATGTTCAGTGTATGCTTAGTGTTTCGTTTCCCATGATGATTTTAATGGAACAGTGTACTTTGAATATAGACCTAGTGACATAGTGCTTTGTTAGTGCAGTGTGAGGTAGTTTGACGATGGACAACGTCACCAGTGATTAGCGGCCGTGTTTATTTCAGATGGTAAAACAATCTGGTGTTCATGCATATACTGATTTTGTGCGCACAGGCAAGGTCACTCCTGGATTTTTTTTAATTTTGGGTGTATGTTGGTGTGTAGGGTGAATTCCTGAATCTTGGGCACTCAAATAAGGATGACCAGTACAGGGTAAAGTTGCACAGATATGACACCTGTAGGGACAGATCCTGGAGGTGACAAGGCTGTGCATACAGTGAACAGTTCAGCATTGGTGTGAAGCTGACAGATGGTGGGCGTGATAACCAGTGCTGTATCTGACAAAGAAAATAAATGAAGTGATTTCACGAATCGTGTTGCACTGTCAGATATGCTTACTTTGGTCAGAATGTCTATACGGGACTACTTAACAAGTATCGCGTACGATTATGTATTAGACTATTGTGCTTGGATGTGTAGAGGATTGTGAATCTTTGTACTCTATGATCTGTTGTATCAGTGCAGGGTGTAGCTGCAGAGAAATACAACCTGTAGACATCACCTTGAGGTGTACCATGTGTGCACACAGTATTCAGCGTTGGTATGAAGCACACAGGTGACAGATGGGCGTGATAACAAGCACCATATGACACAGGGCATAATGGTACGTGTATGGAATGAGGTTGTACTGGTTTATCAGTGTAGAGGATGACCAGTGCAATGTGAAGCTGCACACATCTTCCATCTGTTGGGACAGATCCTGTAGGTGAATAAACTGTGCATACAGTGAACAGTCCAGCATTAGTATGAAGCGTGCAACAGATAGGCGTGATAACCAGTGGTGTATCTGACATCAGAAAACTGCATTTCTCTGACATGTTGAACAGAAACAAGTGACGTTGCTCAGTGTCCTTGCCTGTGGGGACAGATCGTGTGTGTGTGTGTGTGTAATCCCATCCCTCCAAAGACTGACATAAACAGAAAGAACAGGACAGCGATGTTGCACAGAATGAGTACCTGTAGGGACAGATCCTGGAGGTGTAGACACTGTGCATACAGTGAATAGTTCAGCATTGGTATGAAGCGCACAACTGACAGATGATGGGCGTTGTAACCAGTGCTGCATCTGACATTAGTTAACAAACCAGAAGTGATCTTTTTGATCAACGTTGAATTATTTGCACAGTACAGTACATCGGAGCATGTGTGTGAAAGGATGAAGTACCGTGAAACATGAAAAACACTGCTTTTGGCTCGATGTTAACCATAGACATAATGATTTTGATACTTTGTTGGAATTCGTCATAGACATGGGAGGTTAGAGAACGGTATTTCGTTTTGCATTTTGTCCACCAGTGAAAACTTCTGATAACTAAGGAAAGGCAGTTGCTTTATACTTACTGTTTTCCACTGAAGACGAATTAAAAGCTAATGAATGGCTCACTTTTCATTGGTGTTGCATAGAACGCTTCAACGTGAACAGCACAGAAAAAACACGTATGGAAGATGTATGACAGATAACGGGATGAAGGCAGAGGCTGGGAGTGCTGACAGTGCACAATGATAGAGGGGGAGGGAGAGGGGGAAAAACAAGGGAGAGGGAGAGAGAGAATCCCTTCATACTTTGACATATTAGAACTGAACAGAAGGAAAAATGCAGGAAGAAGTTGCACCTGTAGGGACAGATCCTGGAGGTGTTTCGATTGTGCACACAGTGAACAGTTCAGCATTGGTGTGAAGTGCACTGACAGATGATGGGCTTGATAACCAGTGCTGTATCTGACAATAAAAACATAGCCACATGTGACAATGATCACCAGTAAAAACCCCATGAAAGTATGGTTGAAATTTGAAAATTGATTTTTCTGCAACAAAGGAAAAAAAAAAAATGTTATAGTTTGGGTATGACGATTTTGACAGTCAAGCGGAACGACGTATGATGACAGTGACCGTCCTGAAGCCAGCTGTAAGTGACGTGCTCCATGTCTACAGTCGCTGTGCATGGAATAGTGCTGGAGGGGGCTTTCTGCAGATGTGTAGATCTGCAAATGTCGACATGAATACTGGTCTATACTGTGACCGGCACTGGATGACATGTGCAGAACTATTGCTGCAGTGTAATAAGTAGGCTTGTGTATATGTATGCGTGTATGTATGTTTGCTTGAGCGTGTGTGTTTGCTTGTGTTACCAGCGCGGAGAGAGGGAGACTGACAGGGACCCATCCCTCCACACACTGACTTGGTGAACTAAAAGATCACAGAAGTTGCACAGATTTTTCACCTGTAGGGACAGATCCTGGAGGTGTACTTCCTGTGCATACAGTAAACAGTTCAGCATTGGTATGAAGCGCACAACTGACAGATGATGGGCGTGATAACCAGTGTTGCATCTGACATTTTAAATGCTTTTCACAAATGTATTTAGAAAAAAAAGACTTTATAAACCATCAGCATGATTCTGGTGTTCTTTATACCCTGACAGTATTTTCTCTTCTAAGCAGCTGTTGGTAATGTGAGCTCAGTTCTTAGCGGACAAATGAATACATATAAATGTGCTGTAGGAAGTAATTGCACAGACGTGTAGAACTACAAACGTTGTTTTGATTTTTGAAACACACCAAAACTAGAATGACAGTTAAGGTCGTCAGCTGCATATGTAATGTGCGTTCGTCATTGTGTACATTAGGTCGTCAGCTGCATATGTAATGTGCGCTCGTCATTGTGTACATTAGGTCGTCAGATGCATATGTAATGTGCGTTCGTCATTGTGTACATTAGGTCGTCAGATGCACCCCCACCCACCAGGGAGAGCAGGACCAGTGCAGGGTGAAGTTGCACAGAATACTCACCTGTAGGGACAGATCCTGGAGGTGTGTACACTGTGCATACAGTGAACAGTTCAGTATTGGTATGAAGCGTTCAACTGACAGATGATGGGCGTGATAACCAGTGCTGCATCTGACAGTAAATACAGCCACAGTTTATCGGATCATTACGATTGACGTTTGAAAATAATGTGAACAGACCTTGACTATATAAAAGGATGCTTCTTTACATTGCAAGACATAAAAAAACGAACACTGCACACAGTGTGTACTATAGGTCGTCAGATGCATATGTAATGTGCTATGATGCATGAAAAGTAAGAGTGGTTTGGACATGAGGAATAACAAGCATAGACATCTCCACGATTTTATTTTTCTTTAAACCAGTTTTGCTTTAATGGTTAATGTGAGGGAGAGGGCGGAAGAAATAGGGAAGAGAGGGGGGGTGGAAGCGCTCACCCCACCCATCAGGGAGAGCAGGACCAGTGAAGGGTGAAGTTGCACAGAGTTCACACCTGTAGGGACAGATCCTGGAGGTGTCTCAACTGTGCACACAGTGAACAGTTCAGCATTGGTGTGAAGCGCACAACTGACAGATGATGGGCGTGATAACCAATGCTGTATCTGACATTTAAAACATAGCCACATGTAATTTCTTGTATCCTTATGACTAACGTTTGAGAATGTGAACAGGACGGTATGTAGGAATACTGTTTATAGTGCAACACATCAAATGTATTGACAGTTTGGGCATGAGGACTTTGAACGACATCTGCATGATAATGTAACGGCCAGAAATCCTGGCTCTGACCGTCCTGAAGTCAGTTACATGTAAGGTGTTACATGTCAAGGAAAACGTGTACGTACTTTCTGACGATGGGCGTAACGTCCACTGCTGAAGCTAACAGAAGCATCGGATAAGTCATCACCCGAATCTGAAAATTGTCTGAGCGTTGTGTACCAGACTGTGTCCTGAGATAGGTATAGCAATGTGAAATGTGCTTGTAGTGACAGGTTCTACAGGTGTAGAATTCTAGAAATGCCAGTTTCACTTTGTGATCTGTATCAAGAGAGAAGGATCAATACAGGTGTAGTTACACAGAACTGGATCCTGCTGGGACAGATCCTGGAGATGTTTATACTGTGCAATCAGTGACAGTTCAGCACTGGTATGAAGCGTGCAACTGACAGATGGTGGTGATAACCCGTGTGAGGAATACGGAGAATGATTGTATGTTGTATGAAAAATTTCCAGAAACCAAAACGAATCGGAAGGAGGGTTTCAACAGACCTCTGCATGGTGTCATGTACTCAAAGGCGTCAAATGCACAAGTAATGTGCATTTTTTGTATTATCACTGTAGAACACAACCAGTGTAGGGTGAAGTTGCACAGGTGTAGCATCTATATCGGCCTTGGGAACATTTGTATTTTGAATTCTGATTAGAAAGTTTGCATGTGACTGTTATTCTTAGGGGTGGGTGGTCCTGTCCTTGCCCGCAGATATTGGCTTAGTGAACAGAAAGAGCAGCGCAGTGCAGATAGTTGCACAGATGTACACCTGTACGGACAGATCCTGGAGGTTTCACGCTGTGCATACCGTGAATAGTTCAGCATTGGTGTGAATCGCACAACTGACAGATGATGGGCGTGGTAACCAGCGCTGTATATCACATTTAAATGTTTTTTTCTTTCGCAAATGTATAAATACATGATTAAAAAAAACTGGGATATTAAGGACCATAAAAATCTAAGTACAAGATATCATTCGAAATTAAGTAATCATTTGCAAATGACGTGATAGGTCATTGAAAAGAATTGTCTGCATAATTATCAGTGATGCATGAAGTTGCACATTCTGGCACCTTTAGGGACAGATCCTGGAGGTGTATCTGTTGTGCATACAGTGAACAGTTCAGCATTGGTATGAAGCGTACATCTGACAGATGATGGGCGTGATAACCAGTGCTGTATCTGACATTTAAAAACCAACCTTTGATTTTGTCTATTCTTTACGAGTTACATTTCTCATTTGGACTGTGTTCGTGTGTGTGAGTGAATGTGAGAGTGAATGTGAGTGAGTGAGAGTGAGTGTGTGATCCCATCCCTCCAAAGACTGAAATAAACGGACAAAACAGGACAATGATGTTGCACAGAATCGGCACCTGTAGGGACAGATCCTGGAGGTGTGTTTACTGTGGATACAGTGAACAGTTCAGCATTGGTGTGAAGCGCACTGACAGATGACATATCCAGTGCTGCTTTTAACATGTGCTAACGTCATTAGATAACAGCAATTTCTCAAGCCTTAAGACTGAAGATAAGTGTAAACAGGCATCGGGAGTACGTAGAACGAAGTTTGTTGTACTGTAATGTATGAAAAACGAGATCTAACGATGACTGGGGAAAAAGACTACTGCACGATTAACTGGCTGATTTGTACTGAGCAGTACAGGGTGAAGGTGCACAAACTATACACATGTAGGGACAGATCCTACAAGTGAATGTCCTGTGCATACAGTGAATAGTTCAGCGTTGGTGTGAAGCGCTCAACTGATAGATGATGGGCATGGAAACCAGTGCTGTATCTGACATGTGATTTCTCGTGAGATGGGTCAGAGCAGAACAGGACCAGTTTTGAAATTGCACAAGCTTCCACCTGTAGGGACAGATCCTGGAGGTGTTTCTACTGTGCATACAGTGAATAGTTCAGCATTGGTGTGAAGCGCGCATCTGACAGATGGGCGTGATAACCAGTGCTGTATCTGAGGCCAAGAAAATTGCAAAATGATTGCCTGTATCTTTATATAACCCTACCAGAATACTGCATATTTTAACACTCTGGTTAGAACGCTTACACGTGGCTAGTTATAGTCTGGCTAGAATGCACTTGTACGAGGTTATTAATTTTCATTCGAGGTTAGTAATCTATTTGTGTATACTAGCAATGTATTTACATGTCACTTTACTGCTCCTGCTTTCTGTTTCTCGTGGAATGAGTAGGTATGAGCATGCGTGCGTTTCAACTGAGCAAAAGAGATTGTTTCGTGTTGCATTTATTCATATGCAATTTGTTTCGTGTGATTATTTCGAATGCAGGTTAGAGGCAAGACCCAGAATGAGGAAGAGAAAGTGGAGTGACCTCCCTTCGTCAGCCTTTCAGCAGTCATCACACCACGTGACCAGCACACAGGTGAGTACGGTTTGAATTTGCCAGAGACATGGAGTGGAGGAGAATAGGTATCTCCAGTACTGTTGAAATGTCACTCATGACCAAGTTAACACGAACAACTGAGGTTTCACGGCTTGCTTTGGCTGTTTACTTTTTTTTTTTTAATTGTATATTTTTGCTTTTTTGCGGCCTAGGAACACTTATATTTAGAAATACATTAGAATAAGGTCACAACTATGGTACATGAAAAGAAAAAAACATGTGATATCTGAATATTCAAAACGATATGATGTGATTTGTTGATGGAACATATCTACAAACACGTGGCTATTCTGCAAATTGTGTAGATATGCAAATATTTTCGGAATACTTATCATACAGTGATAGGTTATAAAGCCACAACATTGCCTGCGAACACACCACTGCATGATTGAAAACTGCACTTTAATTCGGCAAATGCAGTTATTAGAATATGCAATTTTCATTTTTAAAAATTTTCTATGCTGCATACTAGCATTTTCCCATGGACAAACCAAAACATTGAAACGTAAACGGCGAAGAAAAGAGGTTCATTGAAAAGACACGTGATTTACTAGGACGAAGGCCAGTAGTCCACACAGTGCTGAATTCTAAACTGTGTTGGTGTAAACCCTTTGAAATACTTTTCCACTCTGGCTGGTTTTGTGTCGAAAGACAAGTGCAGGGTGAAGTTGCACAGAGACAACACCTGTAGGGACAGATCCTGCAGGAATGGCTGCTGTGCACACAGTAAATAGTTTAGCTCTGGTTTGAAACGCACAACTGGCAGATGGTGGGCGTGATAACCAGTGCTGTATCTGACACTGGTACATTAGATAGCGATATATGATTTATCAAGTCTTTGAGAGACGTTTCACAACTATGTACACTGGCCTGAGAGCACGTAGGTTGTTTTCTGTAATGTATGAAAGCTGGTTTACACAAGGGATGGTCTTTAACAAGCACAGACATGTGAATGAGGTTATTGCTGTGAAATCCTGACGCTGACCGTCCTGAAGCCAGTTATAAATAACGTCTGTCTAGAATAGTGTACGTTAATGTGCTAATGGGGACATACCCCCCCCCCACCACCACCCGCAACCCCCCTCTCTCTTTTAATGTATGATAGTTGGACTACCAGTACAGGTGAAGTTGCACAGAAGCATCTGTAGGGACGGATCCTAGAGGTGTTTGTATTGTGCACACAGTGAACAGTTCAGCATGGTACTGAAGCGCACAGATGGGCGTGATAACCAGTGCTGCATCTGACGGTAAACATAGCTACATTTTCTGGTATGTGAACAAACATGATCGAATCTGCAGTGTATGGGAGATTTTCAGATAATGAACAGCGTCATCTGTGACCACCATCCAGAATGTGTAATCATTCGTTTTCTTTTAAACTGGTCCGATTCACGACCCTCTAGAGGGCAGTGTCAGCGGTGTTGGCTGATGCAGACAGAACATCTGTATATGAAGCGCACAACTGACAGGTGGGCGTGATAACCTGTGCTGCATCTCAAGATAGCAATTGATTTCACGAATCGTGTTGCACTTCCAGAACACACGTACATGGTCAGATTGTTTATACGGGACAGCTTAACACGTATCATGACTATTGTGCTTGGATGTGTACAGAGGATTCCGGGCATAATGGTGCGTGTATGGAATGAGGTTGTACTGTGTATCAGTGTAGAGGATGACCAGTGCAGGGTGAAGCTGCACAAACTATACACATGTAGGGACAGATCCTACAAGTGAATGTCCTGTGCATACAGTGAATAGTTCAGCATTGGTGTGAAGCGCTCAACTGATAGATGATGGGCATGGAAACCAGTGCTGTATCTGACACGTGATTTCTCGTGAGATGGGTCAGAGGAGAGCAGGACCAGTTCAGTGAAGCTGCACAAGTCAACCACCTGTAGGGACAGATCCTGTAGGTGTATGTATTGTGCATACAGCGAACAGTTCAGCATTGGTATGAAGCGCACATCTGACAGATGATGGGCGTGATAACCAGTGCTGCATCTGACACCAAGAAAATTGCAAAATGATTGCCTGTATCTTTATATAACCCTACCAGAATACTGCATATTTTAACACTCTGGTTAGAACGCTTACACGTGGCTAGTTATAGTCTGGCTAGAATGCACTTGTACGAGGTTAATTTTCATTCGAGGTTATTATATTTTTGTATACTCGCAGTGTATTTACATGTCTCTTTACTGCTCCTGCTTTCTCGTGGAATGAGTAGGTATGAGCATGCGTGCGTTTCAACTGAGCAAAACGGATTTTGTTTTGTGATGCATTATTTATTCATATGCAATTTGTTTCGTATGATTATTTTGAATGCAGGTTAGAGGCAAGACCCAGAATGAGGAAGAGAAAGTGGAGTGACCTCCCTTCGTCAGCCTTTCAGCAGTCATCACACCACGTGACCAGCACACAGGTGAGTGCGTTGAAATTGCCAGAGACATGGAGTGGAGGAGGATAGGTATCTCCAGTGCTGTTGAAATGTTCGTGGTTTGAACTTGGTCATTAGTGAACTTCTGAGGTCTCACAGCGAGCTTTGGCTGTTTACTTTTTTTAAATTTCATGTTTGCTTTTTTTGGACGTTGAAAATGATTTTAAAACACCAGTTCAGTATTCATGACAAAACACCTGTAGCGACAAACCTTGTAGGTAGCTCGGCTGTGCATACAATGAGTTCAACATCGGTACGAAGCGGACTGACAATTATGGGCGTGGTTACCAGTGCTGTATCTGCCATTTGAAATCAACATTTGAAAATAACTGTTGCTTCAGAAAGATACAATTATAAATACATTTGTAGGGAACACGATGTTATAATCGAAGGGATTAACCGTAAATAAGCATGTGGAAGATTAAAAAAAAAATGCGACACCTCCACAATGTTGAGGTATTTTCCTATATTTACTTTTCCAAGCTAATCTTTCGTGATTCGTTTTCTGTATTTTACAAATGTAACTGTTAGTACACAGCTGTCCCTTTCCTTACTGGTGTGTGTGTGTGTGTGTGTGTGTGTGTGTGTGTGTGTGTGCGTGTGTGTGTGTGTGAGAGAGATCAGAGAGTGGGTCAAGTACAGGTGACGTTGCACATGTTTTACATCTAGGGACAGATCCTGGAGGTGTACTGACTGTGCATACAGTGAATAGTTCAGAATTGGTATGAAGCGCACAGCTGACAGATGATGGGCGTGATAACCAGTGCTGACATTTAAAAAAAAAATCAACCTTTGATTTATTGTATGAGTAACGTTTTAGAATGTGAATAAGACATAAGGCTACACATGGAAGGTACCGCCATATATAGAAATGGTTTAGGCATGAGGACTTAAACAAGCGTTGACGTCTCCATGATATGGTGCTGTATGATAGCCTGGAGGTTTATAACTTGTGCATACAGTGAACAGTTCAGCACTGGTATGAAGCATGCAACTGACAGTTGATGGGCATAACCAGTGCTGCATCTGACATAAAAAATATGTAATTTCTAAAATGAATTCACACTTGGCAATTATGTGAACAGGACATAAGAATGTCACGACTATGGTACATGAAAATTAAGAATAAAGCATGTGATATCTGAATATTGACACTTTATGACGTGAATGTGAACATTAATCTATTGAAAACGTCGACAGTGGTTTGGCATAAGGACTGGCTGTCTTAAGCATAGAGCATCATGGCTTTGTGGCTCTGTTTTTTATAGCCAGAGTTAAGTCTGTTTTTAAGCAAATACTTTTTCCATTTCCACCCTGGCTGGTTTAGTGTGTGGAAAGACAAGTGCAGGGTGGTTGCACAGAGAAAATACCTGTAGGGGCAGATCCTGGATGTGTTACCAATAGCAAGTATATACGATTATATATTAGACTAATCTGTGTTTACAGGTTTCTGAATCATGTTTTACTCTGTAATCTGTACGAGTTATGAGGATGTGTGTGTGTGTCTGTGTGTGTCTGTGTGTGTCTGTGTGTCTGTGTGTCTGTGTGTCTGTGTGTGTCTCTGTCTGTCTGTGTCTGTCTGTCTCATCCCTCCACACAGTGCTAGATTAGTCAACTTAAATGTGCAGGGTGAGGCTGCACAGAAATAGACCTACAGGGACAGATCCTGGAGATGTTTTCACTGTGCATCTGATCTGGTGTACCAGTGTAGAGGATGACCAGTGAAGGGTGTTGTTGCACAGAGCTGTCACCTGTAGGGACAGATCCTGGAGGTGTGAAAGCTGTGCATACAGTGAACAGTTCAGCATTGGTATGAAGCGCACAACTGACAGGTGATGGGCGTGATAACCAGTGCTGTATCTGACATTAGAAAATTGTATGTCTCTGACATGTTGAACATAAACAGAAAGTGACGTTGCCCAGTGTCCTTGCCTGTATGCGTGTGTGTAATCCCATCCCTCCAAGGACATAAACAGAAAGAACAGGACAGTGTTGCACAGAACACCTGTAGTACAGATCCTGGAGGTGTGTACTGTGCATACAGCATTGGTGTGAAGCGCACATCTGACAGATGGATGTGTAACCAGTGCTGCATCTGATTAGTTAACAAACCAGAAATTTCTTTTATCTTGATCAACGTTGAATTTGTACAGTACAGTACATCAGAGCATGTGTGTGAAAGGATGAAGTACCCTGAAACATGAAAAACACTGCTTTAGGCTCGAGATGTTAACAACCATAAACATAATGATTTTGATACTTTTGTTGGAATTTGTCATAGACATGGGAGGATTTGTATCTGTTAGAGAACGGTAATTCGTTTTGCATTTTGTCCACCAGTGAAAACTTCTGATAACTAAGGAAAGGCATTTGCTTTATAATTACTGTTTTCCATTGAAGACGAATTAAAAGCTAATGAATGGCTCATTTTCCATTGCTGTTGCATGAACGCTTGAACGTAAACAGCACAGAAAAACACGTATGGAAGATGTATGACATAACGGGATGTAGGCAGAGGCCGGGAGTGCTGACAGTGCACAATGATAGAGGGAGAGGGAGGGAGAGAATCCCTTCATACGACATGTTAGAACTGAACAGAAGTGCAGGATGAAGTTGCAGTGTTCCATCTGTAGGGACAGATCCTGGAGGTGTTCGTGCTGTGCATAACAGTGAACAGTTCAGCATTGGTTTGAAGCACACAACTGACAGATGATGAGCGTGATAACCAGTGCTGCATCTGACATTTTAAGAATACCAGCCATTGATATTTCTGTTCCATATGACTAACATTTGAGAATTATGGCAGAAGGCGGTACTGCAATACATGAACAATGAGTGGTTTAGGCCTGACTTTCAAACGGAGACATCTCCCTGCTTTTGTTGCTGTATGTATGTTGATTGGGTTGTATGTGTGTAGAGGTGATGTGATTTTTTTCCACTGTGGTCTGTCAGGGTCAGGACCAGTGCTGGGTGAAGTTGTACACATCTCTGAGGATGTAGAGGATGACCAGTGTAACTTTCACAGGTAGGAACAGATCCTGCAGGTATTAAGACTGTGCATACAGCGAACAGTTCAGCATCGGTGTGAAGCGTGCAGCTGACAGGTGATGGGCGTGATAATAAAAACATAGCCACATGTGATAATGATCACCAGTATAAATGCCATGAAAGTATGGTTGAAACTGAAAGCTGATTTTTCTCCAACACGTGAAAAAGACTGTTATAGTTTGGGTATGACGATTTTGACAGTCAAGCGGAATGACGTATGGTGACAGTGACCGTCCTGAAGCCAGTTGTAAGTGACGTGCTCCATGTCTGCAGTAGCAGTGCATGGGATAGTGCTGGAGGGGGCTTTCTGCAGATGTGTACATCTGCAAATGTCGACATGATTACTGGTCTATACTGTGACTGACACTGGATGACATGTGCAGAACTATTGCTGCAGTGTAATAAGTAGGCTTGTGTGTGTGTTTGCTTGAGCGTGTGTGTTAGCAGCGCGGAGAGGGAGAGAGACAGACAGGGACCCATCCCTCCACACACTGACTTGGTGAATTAAGATCACAGAAGTTGCACAGATTTTCCACCTGTAGGGACAGATCCTGGAGGTGTACGTCCTGTGCATACAGTGAACAGTTCAGCATTGGAATGTAGCGTACAGCTGACAGATGATAGGCGTGATAACCAGTGCTGCATCTGACATTACGAAATAAACAAACTTCGTACCTATATCAGATCTTGCAGGTGTACATGAGCATGCAGTGAATTGTTCAGAATTGGTGAGAAGCGGACAACTAAGATGATGGGCGTGATGAGCAGTGCTGCATATGGCATGAAACGGGTGTAATCAATTTCTGAAATGTTTGACAATTGTGAGAACAGGTCAAGCGAATGGGGAGAACAATTGTCTGAAGAATGTATGGAAAAAAAAACCCAACGAATCGGAATAGGGTTTTAATAAACATGGACGTCTGTACGGTATTGATATGTACTTTAAGTCTGTAATGCAGAGGTCATTAATGTGCCTTTTTCATTGTTACCAGTGTAGAGCATAACCAGTGCAGGGTGAAGCTGCACAGAATTAGCACCTGTAGGGACAGATACTGGAGGTGTAATACCTGTGCATACAGTGAACAGTTCAGTGAGATCCCATCCCTTCACACTGTGGATCAGTGAACAGAAATTCCAGTACAGGTGAAGTTGCACAGGTATCAGCACTTGCTGGACAGATCCTGCATGTGTTAGAACTGTGCATACAGTGAACAGTTCAGCATTGATGTGAAGCGCACATCTGACAGGTGATGGGCGTGATAACCAGTGCTGCATCTTACATAACTATCAACCAATGATTTTTATGCTTATGACGAAATTCAGATAATGATGAAAACAGGATATGAGAACACATGTATGGAAAGAGGCAGTACTGCATATAATATGGAATGAAAAATTACAGGAAACGATTCAGGAGATGATTCTTCTCGGTAACGTGTTCAGTATTTAGGGTTCTATGAATACATAGAAATGTGCTTGTAGTACCAGCTTGCACATAAATGCAGAATTTCATTGCTGTTTTTTTTTTTAAAACGTGCCGTTACTGGGAAAAGGACAGTGTTCTACCTTAATACTGCAGTGTGACAGGAATGATGCTGCTTCAGCACATATAGTTTGGCATTGGTATGGAGCACATAACTGACAGATAATGGGCGTGATAACCAGTGCTGAATTAGCAGATAGGAGCATTTAATTTGTTGATTTAACGTTACGACAAGTGTGTGTGTGTGTGTGTTCTTACCTTCAACACAAATATTGACGTGAACAGAAAGAGCAGTACTGGTAAAGATGCACAGAACAGACACCTGTAGGGACAGATCCTGGAGGTGTAGACACTGTGCATACAGTAAACAGTTCAGCATTGGTATGAAGCGTGCAACTGACAGTTGATGTGCGTGATAACCAATGCTGTACCTGACATTGAAATATGCCAACATGTGATTCCTCTGTTCCTTATGAGTAACGTTTGAGATTAATGTGACCAGTCACTTTGCACGTGTATGGACAGTTCAGCGTTGGTATGAAGTGTGCCACTGGCAGATGAAGGGTGTCATAATCAGTGCTGTATTAGCACTTAAGTATTTAATTTGTTTTAACGTTACGACAGTGTGGTGGTGGTGGTTGTGTGTGTGTGTGTGTGTGTGTGTGTGGTGAAGAGGACCGATGCAGGGTGTGGTTGCACACTTTCCCACCTGCAGGGACAGATCCTGGAGGTGCCTTGGCTGTGCATACAGTGAATAGTTCAGCATTGGTATAAAGCGCACAACTGACAGATGATGGGCGTGGTAACCAGTGCTATCTGACAGTAAGAAAAATAAATACAAGCATGGAATGTCTTCACTATTTTCTATCGTAGTTTGTGAATGGTGTGGGAGAATCTGTAGGGAAGGTGGTTGTACTGCAGAAGGCAAAGCCTTCCTGGCTCGCTGTATCCCACAACCGCTACTCTGAAACAGCCAAGGTGTGGGGTGGTAAGAAGTGGTATGAAGTGTGCGTGATATGTTAACATCTCTGTACACAACACTGATTTATTTTTAGAATTGGAATAGTGTGAGACGAGGAATGGGGAAGAGGGGGAGAGTGAGTGGGGGTTCGGGGTGGCTAGCAGCTCTGCACCCCACCCACCAGGGAGAGCAGGACCAGTGCAGGGTGAAGTTGCACAGAATACTCGCCTGTAGGAACAGATCCTGGAGGTGAAGTCACTGTGCATACAGGGAACAGTTCAGCATTGATATGAAGCACACAACTGACAGATGATGGGTGTGATAACCAGTGCTGCATCTGACAAGATAGCAATTGATTCCACAAACTTAGTACCTATATCGACAGATCTTGAAGGTGTATATGAGCATGCAGTGAATTGTTCAGAATTGGCATGAAGCGACAACTAAGATGATGGGCGTGATGAGCAGTGCTGCATATGGCATGAAATGGTGTAATCAATTTCTGAAATGTTTGACAATTGAGAACAGGTCAAGCGAATATTGAAAACAATTTGTCTCGAATGTATGAAAAAACAACCCCGAATTGAAATAAGGGTTTTCATAAACATGGACGTCTGTATGGTATTGATATGTACTTTAGTCGTCAAATGCAGAGGTCATTAATGTGCCTTTTTCATTGTATTACCAGTGTAGAGCATAACCAGTACAGGGGAAGCTGCACAGAATTAGCACCTGTAGGGACAGATACTAGAGGTGGATTGACTGTGCATACAGTGAATAGTTCAGCATTGGTATGAAGCGTGCAACTGACAGGTGATGGGCGTGATAACCAGTGCTGCATTTGACATTTTAAATGCTTTTCACAAATATATAATATATACATCTCCATGATTTGGTTTCCGTATGGAATCCCAATTTTTATAAGTTTTTCTACAAACCAGTTTGAGGTGTTGCGTGTTATTTGGTATTCAGTGGAGGGTATTGTATCTTTGTAGTTGAACATGTCAGTGTAGGGGGTGACCAGTGCAAGTTGCACAGACAACCCACCTGTACGGACAGATCCTGGAAGTGTGTAAACTGTGCATACAGTGAACAGTTCAGCATTGGTATGAAGCGCACAGCTGACATGATGGGCGTGATAACCAGTGCTGTATTTTAAAAAATACCAGCCTTTGATTTATTCTATTCCTCATGACTATTGAGAATTATGTGAACAAGTCTTTAGGGCTCAAGTTTCCGAAAGAAGGCAGGACTGCGATGCGAAAAAAATGTATGACGATGACTTAAAGTAGACAAAATGCTTTTGTAGCTGTAGAGGGATGGACTCTCTCTCTCTCTCTCTCTCTCTCTCTGTGTCCCCCCGCCCCCTTTGTCTCTGTAGTTGCACAGTTTTGACACCTGTAGGGACAGATCCTGCTGGTGTGATGCCTGTGCATACAGTGAACAGTTCAGCATTGGTATGAAGCGCACAACTGACAGATGATGGGCGTGATAACCAGTGCTGTATCTGACAGTAATAACACGCACACGCACACGCACACGCACACACACACAACCGAACGCCGGGTTAAAACAGACTCACTTTGTTTACACAAGTGAGTCAAAAATCAGTGGTAAAAGGAACACGTACATTAAGCTTGCTTACATCGTCCTGCCAGTATAAACATGTACACACAAAGCATCAGATTTTTACGTCCAACACTCGCAACAGAAAATGTCGATCGACATGAAAAATGGCAAACATGGAAATGAAATCGGATGAAGGGATTTAAGATACCAATACGTTTTAAAGATGTTTTCCTAGATACCAGTATGTTTGAAAGACGTTTTCCATCGTCTGAGTCGGGTAATGAGAATGTCATTGCTCTCCTTCCGCTCGTGGAGGTATGAAGTGTGCGTGATAACGTTGACATCTGTTCACTGGAATAGATCCTGTAGGTGTGTAAACTGTGCACACAGTGAATAGTTTAGCATTGGTGTGAAGCGCACAACTGACAGATGGGCGTGATGTCCAGTGCTGTATCTGACATCAGAAAATTGCATGTCTCTGACATGTTCAACAGAACAGAAAGTGACGTCGCTCAGTGTCCTTGCCTGTAGGGACTGTGTGTGTGTGTGTGTGCGTGTGTGCGTGATGTGTGCATGTGTGTGTAATCCCATCCCTCCAAAGACTGACATAAGCTCAATGAACAGAAAACTGGACAGAGTGACGTTGCGCAGAACACACACCTGGAGGGACAGACCCTGGAGGTGTGGCATTATCAAACAGGATAAAGCTGAACGCTTTTATAACAAAGTTCAGCAGAGATGTTAAATGCATATGTGGAGAATCTATTTCAAGCAAACACATACTCTTTGAATGTTAGTCTGAAATCGTTTTTACCAAACTTCTCGGAATATTCTATTGAATGTATTTTTGACAATTTCAAGATATCTGCTATTGCAGGAGGTTTGCATAGTCCAATTAGACATTTGTTACAGTTTGTTAGCTTTTCCTTCTATATTGTGCCTATGTCTCCCCTTTTAATGTCTTATTTTTTTCCAATGCTCTGTATCTTTCCCTACCACACACCCACACATACATACACGCACACACACATCATTCATCACCCTCTGCCGTTCCCACCGCCTCCGCCCTCCACCCCCCACCCCCTTTTTTTTTCTCTCGTCTAATATCACTTAAGTGGAAGACGTGAAACTGAAGACTACTACTACCCTGGAGGTGTTTGTACTGTGCATACAGTGAACAGTTCAGCATTTGCATGAAGCACACATCTGACAGATGATGGATGTGTAACCAGTGCTGCATCTGACATAGTTAACAAACCAGAAATGATTTGTATCTTTTGGATCAGCGTTGAATTATTTGTACAGTACAGTACATAAATAGCATGTGTGTGAAAGGATGAAGTACCGCGAAATATGAAAAACACTGCTTTAGGCTCGAGATGTTAACCATTGACATAATGATTTTGATACTTTTGTTGGAATTTGCCATAGACATGGGAGGATTTGTATCTGTTAGAGAACGGTAATTCGTTTTGCATTTTGTCCACCAGTGAAAACTTCGGATAACTAAGGAAAGGCATTTGCTTTATACTTATTGTTTTCCACTGAAGACGAATTAAAAAGTAATAAATGGCTCATTCTCATTGATGTTGCATAGAACGTTTAAAACATAAACGGCACAAAAAACATGCATGACAGGTAACAGGATGAAGGCAGAGGCCAGGAGTGCTGACAGTGCACAATGATAGAGGGGGAGGGAGGGAGGGAAAACAAGGGAGAGGGAGAGAGAGAATCCCTTCATACTTTGACATATTAGAACTGAACAGAAGGAAAAATGCAGGAAGAAGTTGCACAGTGTTGCACCTGTAGGGACAGATCCTGGAGGTTTCACGCTGTGCATACCGTGAATAGTTCAGCATTGGTATGAAGCGTACATCTGACAGGTGATGGGCGTGATAACCAGTGCTGCATCTGACATAAATATCAACCAATGATTTTTATGCTTATGACTAAATTCAGAGAATGGAAACAGGACATGAGAGCACATGTATGGAAATAATATGGAATGAAAAATTACAGGAAACAAATGATTCAGGAGATGATTCTTCTCGGTAATGTGTTCAGTATTTCGGGGTCGTATGAATACATAGAAATGTGCTTGTAGTAACAGCTTACGCAGAATTTCATTGCTGTTTGATTTTTAAAACGTGCCGTTACTGGGAAAAGGACAGTACTCTACCTTAATACTGCAGTGTGACAGGAATGATGCTTCAGCACATAGTTTGGCATTGGTATGAAGCACATAACTGACAGATAATGGGCGTGATAACCAGTGCTGTATTAGCACTAAGTATTTAATTTGTTGATTTAACGTTAGGATAGTTGTGTGTGTGGTTGTTGTTGTTGCTGTTTTTTTGTTTTTTTCCCCATCGGGTGATAATATAAGTTGAAAATGATCAGTTCGGTTCAGTTCAGTTACACAAGGAGGCGTCACTGCGTTCGGGCAAATCCGCACATGCTACATCACATCTGTGTGATCCCATTCCTCCAGACTGAAAGAACAGTTATGCTGCACAGTCTGATTGCCTGCATGGACAGATCCTGCGTGTGTTCCAGCTGTGCATACAGTGAACAGTTCAGCATTGGTGTGAAGCGTGCAACTGACAGATGGTGGGCGTGATAACCAGTGCTCTCTGACACTCAGAATGCGAAATGAATTCACGTGTCCTTAATATGACCTTATAAGAATAGCTGTATATGCAGTTAACATCGTTAGATCGCTTGGACGTGGTTAGTTAATAGATATTGATATTAAGTCTAGCCAGAATGCACTTGTACGAGGTTATTTCAATTATATTAGATTGACTTTGAGGCTTTTCAGAAAAGTTACCTGTAACCTTTCTGTATTCAGTGTATATACCCTGCATTCGACATCAGGAAAAAGACATGTGCTTGAACAGACTGAATCGGTGCTTAAAGTTGGACAGAGGTAAGACGTGACCATGTAGGTGTGTAATTATCCGTTGATTTTCTGTTACCGGTCAAATTCACGACCCTGTACAGGGCAGACAGTGTCAGTGGTGTTGGCTGATGCACACAGAACATCTGTATTTGAAATGCACACCTGACAGATGGGCGTGATAACCAGTGTTACATCTGACGTTAGAGCAGCTGTTGCAACTATTGACAGTCAAAATCATAGACATTTGAGAATTACATGAACAGATATAGGACGTCAGAATTTAGGAGGTATCGGATACACGAGTTATCAGATAGGTGTACGGTTACGTATTAGACTATTCTGTGCATACAGGTTTCTGAATCATGTTTTACTGTGTAATGTGATGTATGAATTATGAGGATCACTAGAGCAGGGTGAGGCAGCATAGACATAGCCCTGCAGGGACAGACTCTGGAGATGTTTTCACTATGCATCGGTATGTTGAATCGGATCATACACGACTGAACACACCACTAAAGTACAACATGTAGTTGCACAGAATGAACACCTGTAGGGACAGATCCTGGAGGTGTGAGAACTGTGCATACAGTGAACAGTTCAGCATTGGTATGAAGCGCGCAACTGACAGATGATGGGCGTGATAACCAGTGCTGTATCTGACACTGGTAATTAAATAGTATGTGATTTCTCAATTTCTTTTGATAGCATTTTCAGAAAAGGTGGTTCCACTGTGTCCTGGCTCCTGTTTTTTGTTTTGTGTAGATCAACAAAATGAAAAACACTACAGGAGTAGCAGAAGCAGTACTCGTGTATAGATCCAAATATTTCAGCTAACCATCAACTGGCATTTTTCGAACCATATGTTGTGCTGGAAACAATCAAGCAGTGCACTTCGATTTTCATTTCGCACGGTGTCTATTTTACTGGATTTGTTTTATTTGCGTGTTCATTCATCTGAATTTATTTCCAATGATTTTCTCTGACTGCAGATGAAGCAAGGTGAGGCAGAATGAGGAAGAGCTGAGTCATCTCCCTTCGTCAGTCAGTCATCACACCACACGTGACCAGCACACAGGTCAGTGAGGTCAGGTGGACTTTCTCACACGTATGTGTTTCAACACAGCGTTTCTATGTAATAACACAATGTTTATGGTCAGTCAACTTTGTCTCCAAATAGAAACCCACTTGTGGTCGTGTTGCTCATGCTAACTATTTAAATATGCGTTTAAAAGATGTCTAAGTAATCGACACCACATAAAATCAAAGTTACAATACAATTTACACTGACACCATCAGACTGTATTTGTGTGTGACTGTCTTAGTGACTGTGACTGAGTGTTGCCTCCTGAATCTCCACACCCCCACCCAGTGAAGAGGATGAACAGTGCAGGGTGAAGTTGCACAGAACGCACACCTGTAGGGACAGATCCTGCAGGTGACAAAACTGTGCATATAGTGAACAGTTCAGCATTGGTATGAAGCGCACAACTGACAGGTGATGTGCGTGATAACCAATGCTGTATCTGACATTAGAAAATTGCGTATCTCTGACATGTTGAACAGAAAGAACAGAAAGTGACGTTGCTCAGTGTCCTTGCCTGTAGGGACAGGTGTGTGTGTGTGGTGTTGGGAGTCTGGAGTGGGGGTGGGGTGTGTGTGTGTGTGATCCCATCCCTCGAAAGACTGACATAAACAGGACAGTGACGTTACACAGAATCAGCACCTGTAGGGACAGATCCTGTAGGTGTTGTGACTGTGTGCATACAGTGAACAGTTCAGCATTGGTGTGAAGCGTACAACTGACAGATGATGGGCGTGGTAACCAGTGCTGTATCTGACATTATTAAATAGGAATAAAATTCTCAAAACCTTGGGACTGGACAGTTGTGAACAGGCCTCGAGAGTACGTAGAATTCAGGATGTTGTAGTGCAATGTATGAAAAATTGGAAACTAAAACTGAACAAAAGCTACTGCACGATTTTACACTGTACTTGAATTCGCCAAATGATTCGCATCAAATGTATGACAATGATAGTTTCATTTGGTTTAAATGATTACTAGCACATTTTCCACGGAGGACGAATTAAAACGCAATATAAACGGCGAAGAAGTTTTGTCAAGACACATGATCTATTGGGACAAAGGTGAGTCCTGCATTGCTGACAGTGATGATATATATATATATAATGTGTGTGTGTGTTGAAGATGTAAACCGTTTGAAGTACTTTTCTCCCAGTCTGGTTTTTGTGTTTAGGGAAAGACAAGTGAGTTACCTGCACAAAGACATCTGTAGGGACAGGATTCTCACAGGATTGCTCGTGCAATGTTTGGGGGAGGGGGGGGGGGGGGTGGACGGGGCTTTTTGGTCTGGATCAGTGGAGATCAGGAGCAGTGCAGGGTGAAGTTGTACAGGAGCAGCACGTGCAAGGACAGATCCTGCAGGTGTGCACACAGGGAAGTTGTAAGGAACATGGTGGTTCTACAATGCTCGGAAATAAAACAGTGGTTTTGGAGGAGGAAAAGTTTGAAAAACTTAGGTGTGTTTTTGCGAGGGGGAGGGGGGGTGGGTTATTCCCTGAATCTTGGACACTCCAAGATAGGATGACCAGTGCAAGGTGAAGTTGCATAGTGTGCGGAAATTAGCATGGACAGATTCATTCTCTTGCAGTGTGTGGAGGGGGAGGGGATTTCCATAGTCTTCACATTCCAGCCCGATGGGTCATGAAAGCAGGGCAGTACAGCTTTGTATCGCAAGACATGAAAAACGAACACCGAACGCAGTGTGTACTTTAGGTCATCAGATGCATATGTAATGTGCGTTCGTCATTGTGTACTTTAGGTCGTCGGATGCATATGTAATGTGCGTTCGTCATTGTACAGGTGAAATTGCTCATACCACCACCTGTAAGGAAAGATCCTGGAGGTCTATCAACTGCGCATTGGTGTGTGTGTGTGATCCCATCCCTCCACAGATTGACATTAAACAGAAAAAACCCAGGTTAAAGTGACGTTGCACAGACTCACCACCTGTTGGAACAGATCCTGCATGTGTTACAGCTGTGCATACAGTGAACAGTTCAGCACTGGTGTGAAGCGCACATGTGACAGGTGATGGGCGTGATAACCAGTGCTGCATCTGACAAATATCAACCAATGACTTTTATGCTTATGACTAAATTCAGAGAATAACAGGACATAGAGCACATGTATGGAAAGAGGCAGTACTGCATATAATATGGAATGAAAAATTACAGGAAACAAATGATTCAGGAGATGATTCTTCTCGGTAATGTGTTCAGTATTTCGGGGTCGTATGAATACATAGAAATGTGCTTGTAGTAACAGCCTATACATAAATGCAGAATTTCATTGCTGTTTGATTTTTAAAACGTGCCGTTACTGGGAAAAGGACAGTGCTCTACCTTAATACTGCAGTGTGACAGGAATGATGCTTCAGCACCTAGTTTGGCATTGGTATGGAGCACATAACTGACAGATAATGGGCGTGATACCAGCGTTGGTATGAAGCCCACAACAGAGATGGACGTGATAACAGCACCATATGACACAGGGCATAATGGTACGTGTATGGTTGTACTGGTGTATCGGTGTAGAGGACCAGTGCAGGGTGATGTTGCACACTTCATCCAACTGTAGGGACAGATCCTGCAGGTGGCGCAACTGTGCACACAGTGAACAGTACAGCATTGATGTGAAGCGTGCAGTTGACAGATGATGGGCGTGAACCAATGCTGCATCTGACAAATACAGCCAGTTTTTCGGATCATGATTGACGTTTGAAAATGTGAACAGGCCTTGACTATATCGCAAGACATGAAAAACACACTGCACGCAGTGTGTACTTTAGGTCGTCAGATACATATGTAATGTGCGTTCGTCATTGTGTACTTTAGGTTGTCAGATGCATAAGTAATGTGCGTTCGTCATTGTACAGTTGAAGTTTCACATACCACCACCTATTGGGACAGATCCTGAAGGTGTCAATACTGTGCACACAGTGAACAGTTCAGCATTGGTATGAAGCGCACAACTGACAGGTGATGGGTGTGATAACCAGTGCTGTATTTGACATTAGAAAATTGTCTCTGACATGTGGAACAGAGTGACGTTGCTGTGTCCTTGCCTGTTGGGACAGGTCGTGTGTGTGGTGTTGGGGGGTGGGGTGTGTGCGTGGTGTGTGTGTGTGAGATCCCATCCCTCCAAAGACTGACATAAACAGAAAGAACAGGACATTGACGTTGCACAGAAAAAGCACCTGTAGGGACAGATCCTGGAGGTGTATAGACTGTGCATACAGTGAATAGTTCGGCATTGGTGTGAAGCGCACATCTGACAGTTTATGGATGTGTAACCAGTGCTATATCTGACATTAACAAACCAGAAATGATTTCTTGCATTTTTTTTTTTTATCAACGTTTAATTTGTGCAGTACAGTACCTCAGCATGTGTGTGAAAGGATGAAGTACCACGAAACATGAAACACTGCTTTAGGCTCGATGTTAACCATAGACATGATTTTGATACTTTGTTGGAATTTGTCATAGACATGGGAGGATTTGTATCTGTTAGAGAACAGTATGACGTTTTGGATTTTGTCCACCAGTGAAAACTTCTAATAACTAAGGAAAGGCATTTGCTTTATACTGTTTTCCATTGAAGACGAATTAAAAGCTAATGAATGGCTCATTTTCCATTGATGTTGCATAGAACGCTTGAACGTAAACAGCGCAGAAAAAAACGTATGGAAGATAACGGGACGAAGGCAGAGGCCAGGAGTGCTGACAGTGCAGAATGAGCGTGGGGGCGGGAGGGCGGGAAAACAAGGGAGAGAGGGGGATCCCTTCATACTTTGACATATTAGAACTGTGAACAGATGGGAAAATGCAGGATGAAACTGCACAAGAGCTACACCCAGATGTCAGAACTGTGCATAAGAACAGTTCAGCATCGGTGTGAAGCGTGCAACTGACAGATGGTTGGCGTGATAACCAGTGCTCTGTGACAATAAAAAACATAGCCACATGTGATAATGATCACCAGTAAAAATGCCATGAAAGTATGGTTGAAATTGAAAGTTGATTTTTTGCAACACGTGAAAAAGACTACTGTTATAGTTTGGGTATGACGATTTTGACAGTCAAGCGGAATGACGTATGGTGACAGTGACCATCCTGAAGCCAGGTGTAAGTGACATGCTCCATGTCTACAGTAGCAGTGCATGGAATAGTGCTGGAGGGGGCTTTCTGCAGATGTGTAGATCTGCAAATGTCGACATGAATACTGGTCTGAACTGTGACTGACACTGAATGACATGTGCAGAACTATTGCTGCAGTGTAATAAATAGGCTTGTGTGTGCGTGTATATATGTTTGCTTGAGCGTGTGTGTTTGCTTGTGTTACCAGCGCGGAGAGAGAGGGAGACTGACAGGGACCCATCCCTCCACACACTGACTTGGTGAATTAAAAGATCTCAGAAGTTGCACAGATACATCACCTGTAGGGACAGATCCTGGAGGTGTACTTCCTGTGCATACAGTAAACAGTTCAGCATTGGAATGTAGCGTACAGCTGACAGATGATAGGCGTGATAACCAGTGCTGCATCTGACATTACGAAATAAACAAACTTCGTACCTATATCGACAGATCTTGCAGGTGTATATGAGCATGCAGTGAATTGTTCAGAATTGGCATGAAGCGGACAACTAAGATGGGCGTGATGGGCAGTGCTGCATATGGCTTGAAACGGGTGTAATCAATTTCTGAAATGTTTGACAATTGTGAGAACAGGTCAAGCGAATGGGGAGAACAATTGTCTGAAGAATGTATGGAAAGAAAAAACCCGAATCGGAATAATGGTTTTAATAAACATGGACGTCTGTACGGTATTGATATGTACTTTAAGTCGTCAAATGCAGAGGTCATTAATGTGCCTTTTTCATTGTATTACCAGTGTAGAGCATAACCAGTGCAGGGTGAAGCTGCACAGAATTAGCACCTGTAGGGACAGATACTGGAGGTGTATTGACTGTGCATACAGTGAATAGTTCAGTGAGATCCCATCCCTTCACACTGACCATTGTGGATCAGTGAACAGAAATTCCAGTACAGGTGAAGTTGCACAGGTATCAGCACTTGTTGGATAGATCCCTGGAGGTGTCTGTGCTGTGCATACAGTGAACAGTTGACATCACTCAACCAATGATTTTTATGCTTATGACTAAATTCAGAGAATGATGAAAACAGGACATGAGAGCACGTGTATGGAAAGAGGTAGTACTGCATGTAATATGGAATGAAAAATTACAGGAAACAGATGGTTCAGGAGATGAAAGGACAGATGATTCTTCTCGGTAATGTGTTCAGTATTATGGGTCGTATGAATACATAGAAATGTGTTTGTAGTAACAGCTTACACATAAATGCAGAATTTCATTTCTGTTTGATTTTTACAACGTGCCGTTACTGGGAAAAGGACAATGTTATGCCTTAATACTGCAGTGTGACAGGAATGATGATGCTTCAGCACATAGTTTGGCATTGGTATGGAGCACATAACTGACAGATAATGGGCGTGATAACCAGTGCTGTATTAGCACTTAGTAGCATTTAATTTGTTGATTTAACGTTACGACTGTGTGTGTGTGTGTGTGTGTGTGTGTGTGTGTTACCTTCAACACAAATATTGACAGTGAACAGAAAGAGCAGTACTGGTAAAGATGCACAGAACAGACACCTGTAGGGACAGATCCTGGAGGTGTAGACGCTGTGCATACAGTAAACAGTTCAGCATTGGTACGAAGCGCACAACTGACAGTTGATGGGCGTGATAACCAATGCTGTATCTGACATTGAAATATGCCAACATGTGATTCCTCTATTCCTTATGAGTAACGTTTGAGATTAATGTGACCAGTCACATTAATGTGCACGTGTATGGACAGTTCAGCATTGGTATGAAGCGTGCCACTGGCAGATGAATGGTGTGATAATCAGTGCTGTATTAGCACTTAAGTATTTAATTTGTTGTTTTAACGTTACGACAGTTTTGTGTGTGTGTGTGTGTGTGTGAGTGTGTGAGAGATCCCATCCCTCCGGACTGACTGGTTCAGTGAACAGAAAGAACAGTTATGTTGCACAGTTTCAATGCCTGCAGGAACATGCACCTGTACGGGGTTATTTCAATTCTCAGAGCGACTTTGAGGCTTTTTCAGAAAAGTCACCTGTAACCTTTCTGTATTCTGTGTATATACCCTGCATCCGACATTAGGAAAAAAGACAATGTGCTTGAACAGACTGAATCAGTGCTTAAAGTTGGACAGAGGTAAGAAGTGACCATGTAGGTGTGTAATTATCCGTTGATTTCTCTTAATACCGGTCAGTCGGATTCACGACCCTGTACAGGGCAGTGTCAGTGGTGTTGGCTGATGCACACAGAACATATGTATATGAAGCACAGACAGAACATCTGTATTTGAAGTGCACACTTGACAGATGGGCGTGTGCTGCATCTGACAGAGCAGTTATTGCAACTGAGTGAAAATCATCACTGACATTTGAGAATTACAGGAACATAGGACGTCAGAATTTAGGAGGTAGTATCGGATACACGAGTTATCGGATAGCAAATATGTACGGTTACGTATTAGACTATTCTGTGCATACAGGTTTCTGAATCGTGTTTTACTCTGTAATGTGATGTATGAATTATGAGGATCACTAGAGCAGGGTGAGGCAGCATAGACATAGCCCTGCAGGGACAGACTGGAGATGTTTTCACTGTGCATCGGTATGTTGAATCGGATCATACACGACTGAACACATCACTAAAGTACAGCATGTAGTTGCACAGAATGAACACCTGTAGGGACAGATCCTGGAGGTGTGAGAACTGTGCATACAGTGAACAGTTCAGCATTGGTATGAAGCGCGCAACTGACAGATGATGGGCGTGATAACCAGTGCTGTATCTGACACTGGTAATTAAATAGTATGTGATTTCTCAATTTCTTTTGATAGCATTTTCAGAAAAGGTGGTTCCACTGTGTCCTGGCTCATGTTTTTTGTTTTGTGTAGATCAACAAAATGAAAAACACTACAGGAGTAGCGGAAGCAGTACTATGTACAGATCCAAATATTTCAGCTAACCATCAAAAACTGGCATTTTTCGAACGATATGTTGTGCTGGAAACAATCAAGCCGTGCACTCGATTTTCATTTCGCATAGTGTCTATTTGACTAGATTTGTTTTATTTGCGTGTTCATTCATCTGAATTTATTTCCAATGATTTTCACTCTGACTGCAGATGAAGCAAGGTGAGGCAGAATGAGGAAGAGCTGAGTCATCTCCCTTCGTCAGTCAGTCATCACACCACGTGACCAGCACACAGGTCAGTGAGGTCAGGTGGACTTTCTCACGCGTATGTTTCAACACAGCGTTTCTATGTAATAACACGATGTTTATGGTCAGTCAACTTTATCTCCAAATAGAAACCCACCTGTGGTCGTGTTGCTCATGCTATTTAAATATGCGTTTAAAAGATGTGTCTAAGTAATCGACACCACACAAAATCAAAGTTACAATTTTACACTGACGCCATCAGACTGTATTTGTGTGTGACTGTCTTAGTGACTGTGTTTGAGTGTTGCCTCCTGAATCTCCACACCCCAACCCAGTGAAGAGGATGAACAGTGCAGGGTGCAGTTGCACAGAAAGGACACCTGTAGGGACAGATCCTGCAGGAGACAACTGTGCATATAGTGAACAGTTCAGCATTGGTATGAAGCGCACAACTGACAGGTGATGGGCGTGATAACCAGTGCTGCATCTGACATTTTAAATGCTTTTCACAAATGTATTTAGGAAAAATGACTTTATAAAACCATCGGCATGATTCTGGTGTTCTTTATACCCTGATTGATTGTATTTTCTCTTCTAAGCAGCTGTTGGTAATGTGAGGTCAGTTCTTAGCGGACGGATGAATACATATAAATGTGCTTATAGGAAGTAATTGCATTGACGTGTAGAACTACAAACGTTGCTGTTTGATTTTGAAACTCACCGAAACAAGAATAACTGTTATACGTTAATAATGCAGTGTAAGGTAGTTAAACAATGGACAACGTCACCAGTAACCAGCTGTGTGTGTGTGTGTGTGTGTGTGTGTGTGTGTGTGTGTGTGTGTGTGTGTGTGTCAGAGAGGGACCGATGCAGTTGCATATATTTCCACGATGTCCAAACGATGGGCAACGTCACCAGTAACCTGTGTGGTGGTGGTTGTTGTACATAGGAGAGCTGGACCATTACAGGGTGTGGTTGCACAACTCGCCACCTGTAGGAACAGATCCTGGAGGTATGTTTACTGTGCATACAGTGAATAGTTCAGCATTGGTGTGAAGCGCACAACTGACAGAGGATGGGCGTGATAACCAGTGTTGCATCTGACATAAAATCAAACTATCTAGCATCTTAACTGAGGTAATACGATACTTGACCCAAACAAACAAAAGGTAAAAAGACCGTAGGTATGAGGACAATACCAGATTTGTTTAGGTATGATGACTACATTAAACGTGGACCGGACATGACCATGTTTTTGGTCAGTGTATTTGATACCTGTGCACAATGATGTAGCTGTCTGAAATTGACGCTGACCGTCCTGAAGCCAGTTATAAGTAACGTGTTCCATGTCTACAGTAGCAGTGTGTGGACATGTGCTGGTGTGGACAGATTCTACAGTTGTGTACATCTATGTTGTCGCCATGTGAATGTTGGTATATACCGTGACTGGTATTGGACGACGTGCACAGGATGTCTATTACTGCAGTGTAATGTGATTTGGTGTGTGCGTCCGTGCATGTACATATGTCATAGCAACGTGTGTGTGCGCGCGCAGGGTCAGGAGGGCAGGACCAGTACAGGTATGGTTGTACAGACAGGACCACTGTAGAGACAGAACCTCTGTAGAGGCAGAACCTGGAAGTGAACTTGACTGTGCATACTGTGAACAGTTCAGCATTGGATTAAGTGCATAGATAGATGAACAGCGTGATGACCAGTGCTGTATCTGACACTAAAACATAGCCACATGTGATTTATTTCATCGTGATTTGTCAACCCCATGGTGACACGTCTTGAGAGAACGTAGTTTTCTTTCTTTTATTAAAGTAGAAAATCAACCAGTGAAATCTGTATGTGCATGTGTGGTAGGTCACAGCAGAGCAGGACCAGTACAGGGTGAAGTTGCACAGAATACACACCTGTAGGGACAGATCCTGGGGGTGTATACACTGTGCATACAGTGAACAGTTCAGCATTGGTATGAAGCGCACAAGTGACAGATGATGGGCGTGATAACCAGTGCTGTATCTGACAGTAACATTAAATGTGATTCAGGGACAGGCAGAGTGCTATATTACTGCAGTTTATGGCAGTTTGGTAATGGACAAATGTCACCAGTGACCAATATGTGTTGACTCACATGAAGTGAAAACGATCGGGTTTCACTGCACAAATTGTGTGTGTGAGCCAAAGGAGACCAGGTGCTAGTTGCATTGCTTGGTTCTAACTTTTTGACAGTTAATGCCTATGTGGACCGAACTACGCCATTGGTCAGTTCCATGCTGCACGCAGTTAGTAGGTCTTCACACCAACTGACAGATGGTGGGCGTGATAACCAGTGCTGCATCTGACAACTTTGAATGTGATTCCTGGGCATGGACAGTGCTTTGATATTACTGCAGCTAAAGGCAGTTTGATAATGGACAAATGTCACCAGTGACCAACATCTGTTTGACTCATATGAAGTGAAAACGATCAGGTTTCCTAGCACAGACATACACTGGGTGGGTGGGTGTGTGGGTGTGTGCCCGTGTCCTTGTGTGCTGTGATGGGTCATAGAGCAGGACCAGTACAGCGTGCTTTCTTTGCCAGAAGCCAATGGCGCATGGATTTATTTCATCTTGTGTGTGGTCATGTAAGAATTGTAGAATAGCGTTTGGTTTAATGCAGAATTTGTGTGCTTCATTCTTTTCAAGGATTAACGGTTGACTGGTTTTGGGTTGTAATCCATTCCTTCCATCGTTTTGGAATGTATTCAAATACAATGTTGGCAGGGGTTTGATATATTTTGTTTCCTAGTTCTTCTGCAGTGAGCAGTCTAGATTCGTTAACTTATCAAATCTGTAATTTGGATACCATTTCCACTTTGGGAAAAGATGTTTTTTGTACTGTATTTATTTCTTGTTCCATTGAGTTGGTTACTTGTGTTTATATTGACCAGTGTGTCAGCGTTTTTTCTAGTATACGCAGAGAACACTTTCCGAAACATTTGTCAATTGCGCACTTAATTAAAATATTATTGTATGTATGAAACGCAATTTTCTGTGCTCCAGATTACTATAATTTTTTTCCCATGGAGGACGAACCAAAACACATGTAAACAATGTGGTTTAGGCATGAACTGGAATAGCATGAGACAAGGGGTGGGGGGAGGGGAGGGGGTTCGGGGGGAGCTAGAAGTCCTGCACACCACCCAGGGAGAGCAGGACCAGTGCAGGGTGAAGTTGCACAGAATACCCCCCTGTAGGGACAGATCCTGGAGGTGTATATACTGTGCATACAGTGAACAGTTCAGCATTGGTGTGAAGCGCACAATCTGGTTTTTTGGGGGGTTGTGGAAAGCGCACATCTGACAGTTGATGGCGTGATAACCAGTGCTGCATCTGACATTAGAAAATTAGCCAAATGTGGTATCTTTGAAGTTTTAGAATATTACCAAGAAATAAGAGCGTGCATTAAATATGGCAGGGAGTTGTACTATGACACATGTTTGTTACCATAGACATGGAGGGGAGGAAGACAGATGGACACATCACTTGATGGTGAATGTCAAGTTCCTGTCTTGCATTCTGTTAGTTGGTGAAAAGTGATGTCCTGAAAAACGCTTTATCTTATTTTTTTAGCGATGACTACCTGTAGATGCATATGTAATGTGTGTTCGTCAGTGTATTATAGGTCGTCAGATGCATGTGTAACTTATGAATGTAAAGAATGACGCATTAGAATGAAGATCCATGTATGGGAACGTAGTACAGAAGAAACAGTGGCTTGGCATGAAGACTTTGATAAGTACAGAGCTTCACGGTTTGTGGCCATGTCATGAATTCACTAGCACTTCACTGAAAAGCCAACACAAATTATTACAATGTTTTGAGCCTAACATAACTTTATGACTCTGTGCGTGTACAAATATGTTCAGTGTATGCTTAGTGTTTCGTTTCCCATGATGATTTTAATGGAACAGTGTACTTTGAATATAGACCTAGTGACATAGTGCTTTGTTAGTGCAGTGTGAGGTAGTTTGACGATGGACAACGTCACCAGTGATTAGCGGCCGTGTTTATTTCAGATGGTAAAACAATCTGGTGTTCATGCATATACTGATTTTGTGCGCACGGGCAAGGTCACTCCTGGATTTTTTTTAATTTTGGGTGTATGTTGGTGTGTAGGGTGAATTCCTGAATCTTGGGCACTCAAATAAGGATGACCAGTACAGGGTAAAGTTGCACAGATATGACACCTGTAGGGACAGATCCTGGAGGTGACAAGGCTGTGCATACAGTGAACAGTTCAGCATTGGTGTGAAGCTGACAGATGGTGGGCGTGATAACCAGTGCTGTATCTGACAAAGAAAATAAATGAAGTGATTTCACGAATCGTGTTGCACTGTCAGATATGCTTACTTTGGTCAGAATGTCTATACGGGACTACTTAACAAGTATCGCGTACGATTATGTATTAGACTATTGTGCTTGGATGTGTAGAGGATTGTGAATCTTTGTACTCTATGATCTGTTGTATCAGTGCAGGGTGTAGCTGCAGAGAAATACAACCTGTAGACATCACCTTGAGGTGTACCATGTGTGCACACAGTATTCAGCGTTGGTATGAAGCACACAGGTGACAGATGGGCGTGATAACAAGCACCATATGACACAGGGCATAATGGTACGTGTATGGAATGAGGTTGTACTGGTTTATCAGTGTAGAGGATGACCAGTGCAGGGTGAAGCTGCACACATCTTCCATCTGTTGGGACAGATCCTGTAGGTGAATAAACTGTGCATACAGTGAACAGTCCAGCATTAGTATGAAGCGTGCAACAGATAGGCGTGATAACCAGTGCTGTATCTGACATCAGAAAACTGCATTTCTCTGACATGTTGAACAGACAAGTGACGTTGCTCAGTGTCCTTGCCTGTGGGGACAGATCGTGTGTGTGTGTGTGTGTAATCCCATCCCTCCAAAGACTGACATAAACAGAAAGAACAGGACAGCGATGTTGCACAGAATGAGTACCTGTAGGGACAGATCCTGGAGGTGTAGACACTGTGCATACAGTGAATAGTTCAGCATTGGTATGAAGCGCACAACTGACAGATGATGGGCGTTGTAACCAGTGCTGCATCTGACATTAGTTAACAAACCAGAAGTGATCTTTTTGATCAACGTTGAATTATTTGCACAGTACAGTACATCGGAGCATGTGTGTGAAAGGATGAAGTACCGTGAAACATGAAAAACACTGCTTTTGGCTCGATGTTAACCATAGACAATGATTTTGATACTTTGTTGGAATTCGTCATAGACATGGGAGGTTAGAGAACGGTATTTCGTTTTGCATTTTGTCCACCAGTGAAAACTTCTGATAACTAAGGAAAGGCAGTTGCTTTATACTTACTGTTTTCCACTGAAGACGAATTAAAAGCTAATGAATGGCTCACTTTTCATTGGTGTTGCATAGAACGCTTCAACGTAAACAGCACAGAAAAAACACGTATGGAAGATGTATGACAGATAACGGGATGAAGGCAGAGGCTGGGAGTGCTGACAGTGCACAATGATAGAGGGGGAGGGAGGGGGGGAAAACAAGGGAGAGGGAGAGAGAGAATCCCTTCATACTTTGACATATTAGAACTGAACAGAAGGAAAAATGCAGGAAGAAGTTGCACCTGTAGGGACAGATCCTGGAGGTGTTTCGATTGTGCACACAGTGAACAGTTCAGCATTGGTGTGAAGTGCACAACTGACAGATGATGGGCTTGATAACCAGTGCTGTATCTGACAATAAAAACATAGCCACATGTGACAATGATCACCAGTAAAAACCCCATGAAAGTATGGTTGAAATTTGAAAATTGATTTTTCTGCAACAAAGGAAAAAAAATGTTATAGTTTGGGTATGACGATTTTGACAGTCAAGCGGAACGACGTATGGTGACAGTGACCGTCCTGAAGCCAGCTGTAAGTGACGTGCTCCATGTCTACAGTAGCTGTGCATGGAATAGTGCTGGAGGGGGCTTTCTGCAGATGTGTAGATCTGCAAATGTCGACATGAATACTGGTCTATACTGTGACCGGCACTGGATGACATGTGCAGAACTATTGCTGCAGTGTAATAAGTAGGCTTGTGTATATGTATGCGTGTATGTATGTTTGCTTGAGCGTGTGTTTGCTTGTGTTACCAGTGCGGAGAGAGAGGGAGACTGACAGGGACCCATCCCTCCACACACTGACTTGGTGAATTAAAAGATCTCAGAAGTTGCACAGATACATCACCTGTAGGGACAGATCCTGGAGGTGTACTTCCTGTGCATACAGTAAACAGTTCAGCATTGGTATGAAGCACACTGACAGATGATGGGCGTGATAACCAGTGCTGCATCTGACATAAATATCAACCAATGTTTTTTATGCATATGACTAAATTCAGAGAATGAAAACAGGACATGAGCACATGTATGGAAAGAGGCAGTACTGCATATAATATGGAATGAAAAATTACAGGAAACAAATGATCCAGATGATTCTTCTCGGTAACGTGTTCAGTATTTAGGGGTCTATGAATACATAGAAATGTGCTTGTAGTAAATCTTATACATAAATGCAGAATTACATTGCTGTTTGATTTTTACAACGTGCCGTTACTGGTAAAGGGACAATGCTCTGCCTTAATACTGCAGTGTGACAGGAATGATGCTGCTTCAGCACATATAGTTTGGCATTGGTATGGAGCACATAACTGACAGATAATGGGCGTGATAACCAGTGCTGTATTAGCACTTAGTAGCATTTAATTTGTTGATTTACCGTTACGGCAGAGGTGTGTGTGTGTGTGTTACCTTCAACACAAATATTGACTTAGTGAACAGAAAGAGCAGTACTGGTAAAGATGCACAGAATAGCACCTGTAGGGACATATCCTGGAGGTAGACACAGTGCATACAGTAAACAGTTCCAGCATTGGTACGAAGCGCACAACTGACAGTTGATGGGCGTGATAACCAATGCTGTATCTGACATTGAAATATGCCAACATGTGATTCCTCTATTCCTTGAGTAACGTTTGAGACTTTGCACGTGTATGGACAGTTCAGCATTGGTATGAAGCGTGCCACTGGCAGATGGTGTGATAATCGGTGTTGTATTAGCACTTAAGTATTTAATTTGTTGATTTAACGTTACGACAGTTTTGTGTGTGTGTGGAGTTGTGTGTGTGGAGTTGTGTGTGTGTGTAGTGTGTGTGTAGTGTGTGTGTAGTGTGAGAAATCTTAGCCTCCACACTAATACTGGCCTAATGAACAGGAGCAGTACAGGTGAAGGGTTGTTCCTGGCAAAATTCTGTAGAAAAATCCACTGCGATAGGAGAAACAAAACTGCACGCAGGAAAAATTTTAGAAATGGTGGCGCTGTAGTGTAGCGACGGGCTCTCCCTGGGGAGAGCAGCCCGAATTTCACACAGAGAAATCTGTTGTGATAAAAAGAAATACAAAAAAAATAAATACAAATCCAAAGTTGCACAGAGGGACACCTGGAGGGACAGATCCTGGAGGTGTATTGACTGTGCATACAGTGAACAGTTCAGCATTGGTATGAAGCGTACAACTGAAAGATGATGGGCGTGATAACCAGTGCTGCATCTGACATTTTAACTCTCTCCATACGAACGGCGAAAGAGACGTTAACAGCGTTTCACCCAAATTACCATCAAAATATTGCAAGTGGAAGGCTTATACTGAAGAGGTGAATATTGACAAAGAATACAATTCTGACGACGGAAGCTAAAGGTTGGGTCATTCAGACACCCACTGGACATCCGAGGGGTCTGTAGAGAAGACTGGCCGTACTGAGTTAAATGCTTTTCAAAAATGTATTTAGAAAGTGACTTATAAACCATCGGCATGATTCTGGTGTTCTTTATACCCTGATTTTCTCTTCTAAGCAGCTGTTGGTAATGTGAGGTCAGTTCTTAGCGGACGAATGAATACATATAAATGTGCTTATAGGAAGTAATTGCATTGACATGTAGAACTACAAACGTTGCAGTTTGATTTTGAAACACACCGAAACAAGAATGACAGTGTTCTGCGTTAATAATGCAGTGTAAGGTAGTTAAACGATGGACAACGTCACCAGTAACCAGCTGTGCGTGTGCGTGTGCGTGTGTGCGTGTGTGCGTGTGTGTGTGTGTGTGTCGGTCAGAGAGGGACCGATGCAGTTGCATATAATTCCACGATGTCCAAACGATGGGCAACGTCACCAGTAACCTGTGTGGTGGTGGTGGTTGTACTTAGGAGAGCTGGACCATTACAGGGTGTGGTTGCACAACTCGCCACCTGTAGGGACAGATCCTGGAGGTGTGAAAGCTGTGCATACAGTGAATAGTTCAGCATTGGTGTGAAGCGCACAACTGACAGATGGGCGTGGTTACCAGTGTTGCATCTGACATACTATTTATCTAGTATCTTCATAACTGAGGTAATACGATACTTGACCAAAAACAAAACAAAAACGAGACCGTAGGTATGAGGACAATACCAGATTTGTTTAGGTATGACGACTACATTAAACGTAGACCAGACATGACCATGTTTTTGGTCAGTGTATTTGATACCTGTGCACAATGATGTAGCTGTCTGAAATTGACGATGACCGTCCTGAAGCCAGTTATAAGTAACGTGTTCCATGTCTACAGTAGTCAGTGTGTGGACATGTGCTGGTGGGGGCAGATTCTACAGTTGTGTACATCTATGTTGTCGCCATGTGAATGTTTGTATATACCGTGACTGGTATTAGAGGACATGCACGGGATGTCTATTACTGCAGTGTAATGTGATTTGGTGTGTGCGTCCGTGAATGTACGCATGTTAGCAACGTGCGTGTGTGTGTGCGCGCGCGCTCGGGGTCGGGAGGGCAGGACAAGTACAGGTATGGTTGTACAGACAGGACCTCTGTAGAGACAGAACCTGGAAGTGAACTTGACTGTGCATACAGTGAACAGTTCAACATTAGAATGATGCGCATAGACAAATGAAGGGACCAGTGCTGTATCTGACACTAAAACATAGCCACATGTGATTTCTTATTTCATCGTGATGTCATCTCTATGGGGACATGTCATGAACGTTTTTTTTTTCTCTGCCAAACAGTAGAAAATCAACCAGTGAAAATGTGCATGTACATAGTGATAGGTCAGAGAAGAGCAGGACCAGTACAGGATGTAGTTGCACAAGCTTCCACCTGTAGGGACGGATCCTGGGTGTGTCTCTATTGTGCATACAGCGAACAGTTCAGCATTGGTATGAAGCGTACATCTGACAGATGATGGGCGTGATAACCAGTGCTGCATCTGACATTATGAAATAGTAACTTGATTTTTTCGGAATCTTGTTAACGTAAATGAACATGAACACTAAAGAGCATGTCTTTGGAACGAGACAAGAACCATAGTCATGGTGTTGATTTTGGCCACCAGTTTTCTTTTCAAAGCAGTTGTTGGTAATGTATGCGCAGTATCTAGCAGTTGTATCAGTGCACACATGTGCTTGTAGGAACTGATGTGTAGAACTACTGTTGGCTCAAATTTTGAAACGTACCAATAGTGCTCTGTTGATTCTGCAGTGTAAGGTAGCTTAACGATGTACGTCACCAGCATCCATGTGTGTTATTTGAGCTAATGATATTGATGCATATTGTTACTGATTTCATGGACACAGGCAGTATTAACACTTGATTGCTTTTCATTGCCTAAGTGGGTGGGTGGGTTGGGGTGTGGGGTGTGAAGTGTGAAGTGTGAAGATGGATTCCCTGAATCTTGGACACTCCAGTGAGGATGATCAGAGCAGTGAAGTTGCACACAGGCTACACACCTGTATGGAGAAATCCTGGAGGTGTAATGACAGTGCATACAGTGAACACTTCAGCATTGGTGTGAAGCGTGCAACTGACTGATGGGCGTGATAACCAGTGCTGCATCTGACATTTAAAAACGTACCTTTGTTACATTTGTGTGTGTGTGTGTGTGTGTGTGTGTGGTGTGTGTGTGTGTGTGTGTGTGTGTGTGTGTGTGTGGTGTGTGTGGTGTGTGTGGTGTGTGTGGTGTGTGTGTGTGTGTGATCAGGAGAGTGGGTCAGGTACAGATCCTGGAGGTGTTTCGGCTGTGCATACAGCGAACAGTTCAGCATTGGTATAAAGCGCACAACTGACAGATGGGCGTGATAACCAGTGCTATCTGACATTAAAAAAAAATCAACCTTTGATTTATCTATTGTGTGAGTAACGTTTGGGAATAATGTGAACAGGACATAAGGGCACACATGGAAGTTACCGTCATACATAAAAATTGTTTTGGCATGAGGACTAAGTGTTAATCTCCATGATTTGGTGATGTATGATAGTGAGTTTTTTTTCTGGAAAAGTTATGTGATCAGGTCACAAGAGCAATGTACATGAAAAGAGGCAGTACTGCGATACATGAGTGAAGACTTTAGCGAACATAACCATCTCCATGATTTGGCGTGTGGAATCCTGATTTTTATAAGTTTCTACAAACCAGTTTGAGGTGATGCGTGTTATTTGGTATTCAGTGGAGGGTATTGTCTGTATCTTTGTAGTTGAACATGTCAGTGTAGGGGGTGACCAGTGCAAGTTGCACAGACAACCCACCTGTACAGACAGATCCTGGAGGTGTGTAAACTGTGCATACAATGAACAGTTCAGCATTGGTATGAAGCGCACATCTGACATGATGGGCGTGATAAGTAGTGCTGTATTTTAAAAATACCAGCCTTTGATTTGTTCTATTCCTGATGACTAACCTTTGAGAATTATGTGAACAAGACTTTAGGGCTCATGTTTCCGAAAGAAGGCAGGACTGCGATGCCAGAAAAGTGTATGCATGACGATGACTTTTGACAAGCGTAGACAAAATGCTTTTGTAGCTGTAGGTGTAGGAATGGACTCTCTCTCTCTCTCTCTCTCTCTCTCTCTCTCTCTCTCTCTCTGTCCCCCTGTCCCCCTGTACCCCCACATACCCCCCCGCCCCCTTCTGTCTCTCTGTAGTTGCACAGATTTGACACCTGTAGGGACAGATCCTGGAGGTGTGTACACTGTGCATACAGTGAACAGTTCAGCATTGGTATGAAGCGCACAACTGACAGATGATGGGCGTGATAACCAGTGCTTAATCTGACAGTAGAATTAAGAGCAGCATCATTTACTGAATCCGTATATTTGAGAATGATGTGAATAGGACATGGGGAGCACATACACCTGGTATCAGTGGTGGTGGATTGGTTCATTACGTTATGTGTGTGTCGATTTTCTCCGTCTAGACATGTAGAACTACAGACGTTGTTTTTTTAAACCTACCATGACTGGTAATGGGGAGGGCAGAGTGCTGGATGTCATGATTGCTGTGTAATGCAGTTTGTCAGATAATGGACGTCACCAGTGATGTATCAGTGCAGAGGATGACTGCAGGGTGTAGTAGCACAGAACTGTCGTCTGTAGGGACAGATCCTGGAGGTTGTGATACTGTGCCTACAGTGAATGATTCAACAGTGGTATGAAGAGCTATCCTTCTCACAGAATGCATGTAACTGATAAGAAAGCATATAACTATATCAGTTGACGTGTGTGTGTGCCCGGAGGGGGGGGGGGGTACGGAAAAAGCAGGACCAGTACAGGTTAGATGCACACTAAGCCACCTGTAGGGACAGATCCTGCAGGAGACAACTGTGCATATAGTGAACAGTTCAGCATTGGTATGAAGCGCACAACTGACAGGTGATGGGCGTGATAACCAGTGCTGCATCTGACATTTTAAATGCTTTTCACAAATGTATTTAGGAAAAATGACTTTATAAAACCATCGGCATGATTCTGGTGTTCTTTATACCCTGATTGTATTTTCTCTTCTAAACAGCTGTTGGTAATGAGGTCAGTTCTTAGCGGACGAATGAATACATATAAATGTGCTTATAGGAAGTAATTGCATAGACATGTAGAACTACAAACGTTGCTGTTTGATTTTTGAAAGACACCGAAACAAGAATGACAGTGTTCTACGTTAATAATGCAGTGTAAGGTAGTTAAACGATGGACAACGTCACCAGTAACCAGCTGCGTGTGTGTGTGTGTGTGTGTGTGTGTGTGTGTGTGTGTGTGTGTGTGTGTGTGTGTGTGTGTGTGTGTGTCAGGGGGGGACCGATGCAGTTGCATATTTCCACGATGTCCAAACGATGGGCAACGTCACCAGTAACCTGTGTGTGGTGGTGGTGTTGTACATAGGAGAGCTGGACCATTACAGGGTGTGGTTGCACAACTCGCCACCTGTAGGAACAGATCCTGGAGGTGTGTTTACTGTGCATACAGTGAACAGTTCAGCATTGGTGTGAAGCGCACAACTGACAGAGGATGGGCGTGATAACCAGTGCTGTATCTGACATTAGAAAATTGCGTATCTCTGACGAACAGAAGGTGACGTTGCTCAGTGTCCTTGACTGTAGGGACAGGTGGTGTGTGGTGTTGGGTGTGTGGTGTGTAGGGCGGGGATGGGGTGTGTGTGTGTGTATATGTGTATGTGTGTGTGATCCCATCCCTCCAAAGACTGACATAAACAGAAAGAACAGGACAGTGACGTTGCACAGAATCAGCACCTGTAGGGACAGATCCTGGAGGTGTGATACCTGTGCATACAGTGAATAGTTCAGCATTGCTATGAAGTGCACATCTGACAGATGAATGTGTAACCAGTGCTATATCTGACATTAGTTAACAAACCAGAAATGATTTCTTGTATTTTGGGATCAATCTTGAATTATTTGTACAGTACAGTACATCAGAGCATGTGTGTGAAGGATGTACTCCGAAACATGAAAAACACTGCTTTAGGCTCGATGTTAACCATAGACATAATTGTTATTTTTATTGGAATTTGTCAGACATGTGAGGATTTGTATCTGTTAGAGAACGGTAAATCGTTTTGCATTTTGTCCACCAGTGAAAACTTCCGATAACTAAGGAAAGGCATTTGCTTTATACTTTACCATTGAAGACGAATTAAAATAATAAATGGCTCATTCCTATTGATGTTGCATAGAACGCTTAAACAGAAAAACACGTATGGAAGATAACGGGATGAAGGCAGAGGCCGGGAGTGCTGACAGTGCACAATGATGGAGGGGGATGGAGGGAGGGAGGGAAAAGGAGAGGGAGAGAATCCCTTCATACTTTTGACATATTAGAACTGTGAACAGATGGAAAAATGCAGGATGAAGTTGCACAGATGTCTACACCTAGGGACAGATCCTGGAGGTTTCAGAACTGTTCATACAGTGAACAGTTCAGCACTGGTATAAAGCGCACAACTGACAGATGATGGGCGTGATAACCAGTGCTGCATCTAACATTTTAAGAATACCAGTCATTGATATTTCTTTCTTATGACTAACATTTAAGAATTGTGGCAGAAGGTGGTACTGCAATACATGAACAATGAGTGTTTAGGCATGACTTTTAAACGTAGACATCTCCCTGCTTGTGTGTGTGGAGGTATGCTCTCTCTCTCTCTCTCTCTCTCTCTCTCTCTCTCTCTCTTCTCTCTCTCTCTCTCTCTCTCTCTCTCTCTCTCTCTCTCTCTCTCTGTGCATGATTCTGGTGTGTATACCCTGTTTTTATTTTTGTAAGCAGCTGTTGGTAATGTGAGCTCAGTTAGCGGACGAATGAATACGTATACAAAATGTAATGTGCTTTTAGGAACTAATTGCATAGACGTGTAGAACAAACGTAGCTGTTAGATCTTTACCGAAACTAGAATGTCAGTGCTCTGCGTTAATAATGCGGTGTAAGGTAGTTGTACGATGGACAACACCAGTAACGTACGTGTGGAGAGAGAGAGAGAGAGAGAGAGAATCCTTAGCCTCCACACTAATATTGCCCTAATGAAAACGAGCAGTACAGGTGAAGTTGCACAGAGAAACCACCTGGTAGGGACAGACGCTGCAGGTGCGCACACCAGTCGTTCAGCATTGGTATGAAGCGTGCCACTGGCAGCAGATGAAGGGTGTGATAATCAGTGCTGCATCTGACACTTGCATATCAAAAGCACGTGATTCCTTGTATTCTTTGGACTAGTTTATTACGTGAACATGAACAGCCAGCCTGTACATGAAAGTAGAGCAGTAGCCAGCATTGGTGTGAAGCACACAGGTGACAGATGGACGTGATAACAAGTACCATATGACACAGGGCATGAGAGCTTGTGTACGGAATGAGGTTGTACTGGTGTATCAGTGCAGAGGATGACCATAGCACGGTGAAGCATCTTCCATCTGTAGGGACAGATACTGCAGGTGCATGGTATGTGTATACAGTGAACAGTTCAGCGCTGGTTTGAAGCGCACAACTGACAGATGGGCGTGATAACCAGTGCTGCATCTGACATTTGCTAAATTGCCACAAGTGATTTCTGGATTCCTTGTAATAGCAGCTGAAGAAATGGAATCGGTTCATAAAAGCATATGTCTTTTTCTTCAGCTCCAATTTGTCATTATTTCCAGTGGTCATACATTAATTTCAGTGATTTGTGTTGGCTTCAGATTTGAATCACAGTGACACAGATAACTCAGCTCTCCCTTCGTCAGCCTGTCAGCAGTCATCACACCACGTGACCAGCACACAGGTCAGTGGGAAATTGATTAAAAAAACAAAAAACATTACAAAAGAACCACAGCAAACTCGTGCTTCACGGAGTGCATGCAAATGAGGTAAGCCCCTCTTTCACACGCACACGCACGCTGGTGCACACACACTAATAATCATTATTAATAGTGCATGGTGCAGTTGCACATTAATACAACTGTAGGGGCGGATCCTGGAGGTGTTTTCTGTGTACAGTGATCAGTTCAGCATTGGTATGAAGCGTACGACAGACAGTTGATGGGCTGTGATAACCAATGCTGTATCTGACATTGGTAAATTAAATAGCAACGTGTGAAACGTCTGTCATAAACATTTGAGAAATCACAACTATGTAAACTTGCCATGAGAGCACGTAGAAAGGTTTTTATGTGATGAATGAAAGGTAGTTTTCTCACGGGAAGGTATTTAACAAGCAGACATTTAAATAGTTTGTAGCCGTATGCAATCCTGACGCTGACCGTCCTGAAGACTGGTTCCATGTCTAGAGAAGCAGTGTGCAGAAATTAGCCTTTGGGGACAGATTCTGTGTGTGTGTGTGTGTGTGTGTGTGTGTGTGTGTGTGTGTGTGTGTGTGTGTGTCTCTCTCTCTCTCTCTCTCTCTCTCTCTGTGTGTGTGTGTGGAGGGGGAGGGGATTTCCATAATCTTCATTCCAGCCTGATGGGTCATGAAAGCAGGGCAGTACTGGGGGAAGTTGCACATATATCACACCTGTAGGTACAGAGCCTGGAGGTGACCTGACTGTGCATACAGTGAGTAGTTCAGCATTGGTGTGAAGCGCACATCTGACAGTTGATGGGCGTGATAACCAGTGCTGTATCTGACAGTAAATACAGCCACAGTTTATTGGATCATTATGACTGACTGTTTGAAAATAATGTGAACATGCCTTGACTATGTAAAAGGAAGCTTCTTTATATTGCAAGACATGAAAAATGAACACTGCCCGCAGTGTGTACTTAGGTCGTCAGATGCATACGTAATGTGCGTTCGTCATTGTACAGGTGAAGTTGCACATAAACCACCTGTAAGGAAAGATCCTGGAGGTCTGTCAACTGTGCATTAGTGTGTGTGTGTGTGTGTGTGTGTAATCCCATCCCTCTTAAGACTGACATAAGCTCAGTGAACAGAAATAACAGGACAGTGACCTTGCACAGAATCGGCTCCTGTAGGGACAGATCCTGGAGGTGTCATGACTGTGCATACAGTGAACAGTTCAGCATTGGTGAGAAGCGCACATCTGACAGATGGATGTGTAACCAGTGCTGCATCTGACATGGTTAACAAACCAGAAATAATTTCTATCTTTTTGATCAACGTTGAATTTGTACAGTACCGTACATCAGAGCATGTGTGTGAAAGGATGTACTCCGAAACACGAAAAACACTGCTTTAGGCTCGATGTTGACAACTATAGACATTTTGGTACTTTTTGGAATTTGTCAGACATGGGAGGATTTGTATCTGTTAGAGAACGGTAATTAGTTTGCATTTTGTCCACCAGTGAAAACTTCTGATAACTAAGGAAAGACATTTGCTTTATACTTTACATTGAAGACGAATTAAAAGGTAATAAATGGCTAATTTCCCATTGATGTTGCATAGAACGCTTAAACGTACATTGCACAGAAAAACCGTATGGAAGATAACGGGATGAAGGCAGAGGCCGGGAGTGCTGACAGTGCACAATGATAGAGGGGGAGGGAGGGAAAACAAGGGAGAGGGGGAGAGAATCCCTTCATACTTTGACGTGTTAAGAACAGAAGTGCAGGATGAAGTTGCACAAGTGTAACACCTAGGGACAGATCCCAGGTGTGTCTGACATTAAAATAATATCAACTTTCGTTTCATTTATTTTGTATGAGTAACGTTTTAGAATGTGAATAGGACATACGGCCACACATGGAAGGTACCGCCATACATAAAAATAGTTTAGGCATGAGGACTTTAACAAGTGTTGACATCTCCATGATAGGGTGCTGTATGATAGCCAGTGCTGGATCTGACAAACGTTTATTTCTTGAATCTTCGAATTAGATCAATGTACGTGAAAAGAGGCAGTACTGCGATACATGAATGACTAAGCATACGTCTCCATGATTTAGTTTCCATATGGAATCCCGATTTCGATCAGTTTTTGTGGTGATGCATGTCTGATACATAGTCTTTGTTTAAAATCAGTTCAATCACTTCGTGTGTAGGGGCGGGTGTATTCTTTGTATCTTTGTAATTCAACATGTATCAGTGTAGAAAATGACCAGCGTAAGTTGGAGATTCCATCTGTAGGGACAGATCCTGCAGTTGCACAGCCTGTGCATACAGTGAACAGTTCAGCATTGTATGAAGCGCACAACTAAAAGCTAATGAATGGCTCATTTTCCATTGATGTTGCTTAGAACGCTTAAACAGCGCAGAAAAACGCGTGTGGAAGATCACGGGACGAAGGCAGAGGCCAGAGTGCTGACAGTGCACAATGATAGAAGGGGGAGGGAGGGAGGGTAAAGGAGAGGATCTCTTCATACTTTGACATGAACTGTGAACAGAAGGAAAAGTGCAGGATGAAGTTGCACAAGCATTTGCACCTAGGGACAGATCCTGCAGGTTTCACTACTGTGCATGCAGTGAACAGTTCAGCATTGGTGTGAAGCGCACAACTGACAGATGATGGGCGTGATAACCAGTGCTGCATCTGACATTATCAAACAGGAGTATGTTAAATCTCAAAACCTATGGACTGACAATGACAGTTGTGAACAGTCCTCAGTGTACGTAGAATTATGGCTGCACCGCGATTTTTTTTAAAAAGACAAAACTAAATGACTGAACAAAAGCTGCTGCACGAGTTTACACTGAATTTGAATTCGTCAGTTGCACACTTAATAGAATGCATGATTTGCATCAAATGGATGAAAGGAGTTTTCTATAGTTTAAATAATTACTAGCATTTTCCACAGAGGACGAACTCAAATAGGAATATGTTAAATCTCAAAACCTATGGACTGACAATGACAGTTGTGAACAGTCCTCAGTGTACGTAGAATTATGGCTGCACCGCGATTTTTTTTTTTTTTTTAAAGAAAAAAACTAAATTACAAAACAAAGCTGCTGCATGAGTTTACACTGAACTTGATTTCGTCAGTTGCATACTTAATAGAATGTATGACTTGCATCAAATGGATGAAAGTGAGTTTTCTATACTTTAAATAATTACTAACATTTTCTACAGAGGACGAAATCAGTGAAATGTAAACAGCGAAGAGGTTCATTTGACAAGACACGTTATCTACTGGGACAAAAGCTGTCAGTAGTGCTGACCGTGTTAAATGCTATATTCACTGATTTAAACCCTTTGAAGTACTTTTCCACCCTGGCTAATGCAGGGTGTAGCTGCACAGAAATAGCACCTTGACATACTGAGGTGGACCACGTGTTCACACGGTGAATAGCTCGGCATTGTATGAAGCGCGCCACTGACAGACAGGTGTTATAGCAGAAAACAAAGTAGCAAATGCACAGACATGAAGGGGGATAACTACATTTTCAAAATACTTAGGTTTGAAACCTTATTTGCTAGTTACCAGATATATGAGGTTCAATTATGTTTTTGACTATTGTGTATTTGTGTAGAGGGAAGTCTGAATCTGTCTTTACTCTGTGGACTGGGTGTGGTGTGGTGTGTGTGTGTGTGTGCATAGAGCTGGACCAGGACAGGGTGCAGTTGCACTTACTAGATCGTGGTGTTCATACTGTGCATACAGTAAACAGTTCAGCATCGGTGTGAAGCTGCGTGTGTTGGGGTGGGGGAGGGAGGCGGAGATTCCGGTGATTCCCAGGATATTCAATTTCTAGGGTGAAATCGTTTTCCTGTATTTCTGTGATAATCTATGTACAATATTTGCTATGTACTTTCAACAGAACATTACCCACAGATCTAAATTATATGTGATGTGTAGAGGACGGCAGGACAGTACAGAGTGTCGTTGCACATTGTCTCACCTGTAGGGACAGATCTTGCAGGTGTGTGGACTGTGCATACAGTGAATAGTTCAGCACTGGTATAAAGCGCACAACTGACAGATGATGGGCGTGAGAACCAGTGCTGCATCTGACATCAAGATAGCAATTGATTCCACAAACTTCGTACCTATATCGACAGATGTTGCAGGTGTATAAGAGCATGCAGTGAATTGTTCAGAATTGGCATGAAGCGGATAGCAAAGATGGGCGTGATGAGCAGTGCTGCATATGGCATGAAACGGGTGTAATCAATTTCTGAAATGTTTGACAATTGTGAGAACAGGTCAAGCAAATGGGGAGAACAATTGTCTGAAGAATGTATGGAAAAAAACAACAAAAAACGAATCGGAATAAGGTTTTAATAAACATGGACGTCTGTACGGTGTTGATATGTACTTTAGTCGTCAAATGCAGAGGTCATTAATGTGCCTTTTTTCATTGTATTAAAAGTGTATAGCATAACCAGTGCAGGGTGAAGCTGCACAGAATTAGCACCTGTAGGGACAGATACTGGAGGTGTATTGACTGTGCATACAGTGAATAGTTCAGTGAGATCCCATCCCTTCACACTGACCATTGTGGATCAGTGAACAAATTCCAGTACAGGTGAAGTTGCACAGGTATCAGCACTTGTTGGACAGATCCTGCATGTGTTTGGGCTGTGCATACAGTGAACAGTTCAGCATTGGTGTGAAGCGTACATCTGACATGTGATGGGCGTGATAACCAGTGCTGTATCTGACATAAATATCAACAATATTTATGCTTGACTTAATTCAGAATGATAACAGGACATGAGAGCACATGTATGGAAAGAGGCAGTACTGCATATAATATGGAATGAAATATTACAGGAAACACATGATTCAGGAGATGATTCTTCTCGGTAATGTGTTCAGTATTTCGGGGTCTATGAATACATAGAAATGTGCTTGTAGTAACAGCTTATACATAATGCAGAATTTCATTGCCGTTTGATTTTTAAAACGTGCCGTTACTGGGAAAAAGGACAATGCTCTACCTTAATACTGCAATGTGACAGGAATGATGCTTCAGCACAGTTTGGCATTGGTATGGAGCACATAACTGACAGATAATGGGCGTGATAACCAGTGCTGCATTAGCACTTGTAAGTAGCATTTAATTTAACATTAGAATAGTTTGTGGTGTGTGTGTGTGTGTGTGTGTGTGTGTGTGTGTGTGTGATCGTGATTCCTCCACACAGTGCTGGATTAGTGAACTTAAATGTGCAGGGTGAAGCTGCACATAATCGCCACCTGTCAGGACAGATCCTGGGTGTCCTTGCTGTGCACACAGTGAACAGTGTACATGAGGCGTGCATGACCACTACATGTTGCACAGATGACTAACCTGTAGGGACAGATCCTGGAGGTGTGTACACTGTGCATACAGGGAACAGTTCAGCATTGGTATGAAGCGCACAACTGACAGATGATGGGCGTGATAACCAGTGCTGTATCTGACAGTAGAATTAAGAGCATCATTTAGTGAATCCGTATAAAATTTGAGAATGTGAATAGGACATGGAGAGCACATACACCTATCAGTGGTGGTGGATTTGTTCATTACGTTATGTATGTGTCGATTTTGTCCGTATACAGACATGTAGAACTACAAACGTTTTTTTTTAAACCTACCATGACTGGTAATGGGGAGGGCAGAGTGCTGGATGTCATGATTGCTGTGTAATGCAGTTTGTCAGATAATGGACAACGTCACCAGTGATGTATCGGTACAGAGGATGACTGTGCAGGGTGTAGTAGCACAGAGCTGTCGTCTGTAGGGACAGATCCTGGAGGTTGTGATACTGTGCCTACAGTGAATGGTTCAACAGTGGTACGAAGAGCTGTCCTTCTCACAGAATGCATGTAGATAAGAAAACAACTATATCGGTTGACAGTGTGTGTGTGTGTGTGTGTGTGTGTGTGTGTGTGTGTGTGTGTGTGTGTGTGTGTGTGTGTGTGTGTGTGTGTGTGTGTGTGTGTGTGATGGTTACGGAAAAATCCAGAACAGTACAGGTGTAGCCGCACAAATCACCACCTGTAAGGACAGATCCTGGAGGTGTATCAAATGTGCGTACAGTAAATAGTTCAGCATTGGTATTGAGCGCTCAACTGGCAGATGACGGGCTTAAAGACCAGTGCTATATCTGCCATAAGAAAATATACAGCATGTAAATTTATGATACTGTTGAATTTTAGCTAAGGTGGCTGTACTACTTTCTGGCTCTAGGTTTCCCTGCATAACACAATGGTAAACGACACTACGTTTCTCTAAGCCTAAAAGTATCGTACGTTGTCTTCAACCCATGCAGTTCTTGCTGATTTGTTGTCCCTGGTCATGATTGTTTCCAGTCAGCTCTTTATTCTAGCTCTGATTTTGAGATCAAGTTGAAGATCCTGTGCACTCAGTTGTGTGACCAAACAGCTCGTAAAGCAGGAAGAATGTTCTGTGAAATAGGCGCAAAGCTATTGCTACAGTATAATGGCGATTCTCTCTCCCCCCTGTGTGTGTGTGTGTGTGTGTGTGTGTGTGTGTGTGTGTGTGTGTGTGTGTGTGTGTGTGGAGTGCATGTGCGAGTGAGAGATCATTAGCCTCCACACTACTGGCCTAATGAACAGCAGTACAGGTGAAGTTGCAGTTTCCACCTGTAGGGACAGATCCTGGAGGTGTCCAAGCTGTGCATACAGTGAACAGTTCAGCATTGGTGTGAAGCGTACAACTTGTGCGCTTTCCACAACCCCCCAAAAAACCAAAACATCTGACAGTTGATGGCGTGATAAACAGTGCTGCATCTGACATTAGAAAATTAATAACCACATGTATCTGTTTTAGAATAGTATCAGGAAATAAGAGCGTGCATTAGATATGGCAGGGAGTTGTACTATGACACACGTTTGTTACCATAGACATGGAGGGGAGGAAGACGGACATCACTTGATGGTGAATGTCAAGTTCCTGTCCTGCATTCTGTTGGTTGGTGAAAAGTGGAGTCCTGAAGTACTTTTATCTTTTATTTATAATTTTTTAGTGATGACTACATGTAGAAGGGAAAAGGTAGAAAAATAACCGACGGGGGAAAAAATAAGGGTGAGGAAGAGAAAGATAAAGATAAGGGGAAACTGGAATACGTACATAAAGCTTGCTTACATCGTTCTGCCAGTATAAACATGTACATAAAAAGCATAAGATTTTTACGTCCAACACTCGCAGAAGAAAATGATCGACATGGAAAATGGCAAACAAGATTTTAATCGTGAACTTGATAAATGAAATCAGGGAGATTTTTTTTTATACAAAAGATGTTTTGAAGTTGTTTTCCATCCTCTGAAGTGACGTAATGAGAATTTGTCATATTGCTCTACTTCCGCTGGTGGAGGTATGAAGTGTGCGTGATATGTTGACATCTCTGGTCACTGACACTGGTCTTTTGGAACGGGAATAGTGTGTGAGGGGAAATGGGGACAGGGGGAAGAGGGGCAGGGAGGGGGGAAGGTGAGGGGAAGGTGAGGGGAGAGGGGGGAGAGACGGGTAGAAGCTCGCATCCCAGCCATAAGGGAGAGCATGACCAGTGCAGGGTGAAGTTGCACAGACGATACCCCTGTAGGGACAGATCCTGGAGGTGTCAGGATTGTGCATACAGTGAACAGTTCAGCATTGGTATGAAGCGCACAACTGACAGATGGGCGTGATAACCAATGCTGTATCTGACATTAAAAATATGCCAACATGTGATTTCACTATTCCTTATGAGTAACGTTTGAGATTAATGTGAACAGCACATCAGAAGGAGGCAGTAATATGAAGAGTGGTTTAGGCATGAGGACTTTAACAAGTATAGACATCTCCACGATTATACAAATATTGACAATGAGAGCCGGACCAGTGCAGGGTGAATTTACAGATGATACAGCAGAAATTGTTGATCGACATGGAAAATGGCAAACAAGATTTTAGTCGTGAACTCGGAAATGAAACCAGATGAAGGGATTTAAGATACCAATACGTTTTAAAGATGTTTTTCATCCTCTGAAGTGACGTAATGAGAATGTCATATTGCTCTCCTTCCGCTGGTGGAGGTATGAAGTGTGTATATGTTGACATCTGTTCACCGACAGTTTTGGAACAGTGTGAGGGGGGAGAGCGCACATCTGACAGTTAATAACCAGTGCTGCATCTGACATTAGAAAATTAATAGCCACATATGGTATCTTTGACGTTTTAGAATATTACCAGGAAATAAGAGCGTGAATTAGATATGGCAGGGAGTTGTACAATGACATGTTTTTTACCATAGACATGAGGGGAGGAAGACAGATGGACACATCACTTGATGGTGAATGTCAAGTTCCTGTCTTGCATTCTGTTGGTTGGTGAACAGTGATGTCTTGAAAAACGCTTTTTATATGTTTAAAATTTTTTTTTAGCGATGACTACATGTGGAAGAAGGGAAAAGACAAATACCAGATGGGGGGAAAAATATAGTTGGTGAAAAGACATGGTTCGTCTTCCTGTCTTGAAGGATTAACCAGTTGTAGGTGGTGTGACTTCAAATACTGCACGCAAGTCGTCAGATGGATATGTAATGTACATTCGTCATTGTACTTTTTGCCGTCGGAACCATATGTAATGTGCGTTCGTCAATGTGTACTTTAGGTCGTCAGATGCATATGTAATGTGCGTTCGTCATTGTACTTTTTGCCGTCGGAACCATATGTAATGTGCGTTCGTCAATGTGTACTTTATGCCGTCAGAACCATATGTAATGTGCGTTCGTCACTGTGTACTTTAGGTCGTCAGATGCATATGTAATGTGCGTTCGTCATTGTACAGGTGAAGTTGCACATACCACCACCTGTAAGGAAAGATCCTGGAGGTCTTAACATTTGTGTGTGTGTGTGTGTGTGTGTGTGTGTGTGTGTGTGTGTGTGTGTGTGTGTGTGTGTGTGTGTGTGTGTGTGTGTTCAACACAAATATTGACAGTGAACAGAAAGAGCAGCACTGGTAAAGATGCACAGCATAGCACCTGTAGGGACAGATCCTGGAGGTAGACACAGTGCATACAGTAAACAGTTCAGCATTGGTACGAAGCGCACAACTGACAGTTGATGGGCGTGATAACCAGTGTTGCATCTGACATAAAATCAAACTATTTATCTAGCATCTTCATAACTGAGGTAATACGATACTTGACCAAAAAAAAAAAAAAGACCGTAGGTATGACAATACCAGATTTGTTTAGGAATGACGACTACATTTAACATGGACTGGACATGACCATGTTTTTGGTCTTTGGTATTTTGTGTCGGGGTGGATAAGGACCAGTTTAGGGTGAAATTGCACAAATCACCACCTGTAGGAACAGATCCTGGAGGTGTAAAACCTGTGCATACAGTGAAGAGTTCAGCATTGGTATGAAGCGTACAACTGACAGATGATGGGCGTGATAACCAGTGCTGTGTCTGACACTTAAGAAAACTGCAAAATGATTGCATGTACCTTTTTATAACCCTACCAGAATATTGCATATTTAACGCTACACGTGGCTAGTTATAGATAATAATAGTCTGACTAGAATGCACTTGAGGTTATCTATTTTTGTATACTTGCAATGTATTGTCTCTTTACTGCTCATGTTTTCTGTTTCTCGTGGAATGAGTAGGTATGAGTATGCGTGTGTTTCAACTTAGCAAAAGAGATTGTTTTGTGTTACAGCGTTTAATTATATACAATTTGTTTCGTGTGATTATTTTGAATGCAGGTTAGAGGCAAGACCCAGAATGAGGAAGAGAAAGTGGAGTGACCTCCGTCAGCCTTTCAGCAGTCAGACCACGTGACCAGCACACAGGTGAGTGCGGTTTGAATTTGCCAGAGACATGGAGTGGAGGAGGATAGGTATCTCAAGTACTGTTGAAATATTCAAGTTTTGAACTTGGTCATGAGGGACAACTTCTGAGGTCTCACGGTGTGCTTTGGCTGTTTACTTTTTTTTAAATATATTGTTGCTTTTTTGGAAGTAGAAAATGATTTAAAGCACCGCTTGTTCAATATTCATGACAAAACGCCTGTAGCGACAGACGTTGTAGGTAGCTCAGCTGTGCATACAATGAATAGTTCAGCATCGGTACGAAGCGGACTGACAGATTATGGGCGTGGTTACCAGTGCTGTATCTGTCATTTGAAAATATCAACATTTGAAAATATCTGTGGCTTCAGAAAGATAAGTAGATTTGTAGGGAACACGGCGTTACAATACAAGGGAATAAGTTATTTGCATGTGGAAGACTGTGTGCTATGTGTGAGGATTCTGATTTTTAACTTTAATCAGATGAAGGGTGTAGCGGCACAGAAATGGCACCTGTAGGGATGTATTCTTGAGGTAAAGCACATGTTCACACGGCGAATAGTTCAGCACTGCTATGAAGCGCACCATTGATAGATGGGTGTTATAACCAGTGAGCATGTGACAGAAAACAAAGTAGCAAATGCACAGATCTACAGAGAATAATTACTTTCAAAATAACTTCATAACCTTATTTGTTGCTAGTTACCAGATGATATACAATAGCTTCGACTATGTATTTGACTATTGTGTATATTTGTGTGGAGTGGAGTTTGAATCAAGACAATCCACCCTAAGGACTCTCAGTGCATGTTGCACAAAGAAGCACCTGTAGGGACAGATCCTGGAGGTGTAGAGGCTGTGCATACAGTGAACAGTTCAGCATTGGTGTGAAGCGCACAACTGACAGATGATGGGCGTGATAACCAGTGCTGTATCTGACATTGAAATATTCAGGATATGATTTCGTTATCTAACGTTTGAAAATTATTTGAAGAGGACTTACCAGATACGAAAGGTAATTGAGTGGTTTGGATGTTGGGACATGAGTGAATACGAGAAGAGAAAGTACACGTTCATTTTAAGAGTGACAGATAGTACGCTTTTGAATCGCGAGATGTCAAACCACGAAAACATGAACAATGCCGAGTTTCTCATAAAACCTGTTTCAGGTTCTGTATGTTGGGTATTTAGAGGCCTGAGCACTACAGAGAAGTGATTGCTGGGATATGTTCTACAGACGTGTGGAACAACAAACAGCATGGCTGTCTGGTTTGAATAACATACTGTGGTTGGTATTGGACAGGGACAGAGACATAGTGATATTACTGCAGTGTGAGGCACTTAGATAGTGAGACAACGTCACCAGTGACCACTATCTGTGTGGGTAATGAGATTGAAACTGATTTATTCCTGCAGTGTGAGGCACTTTGTTAGTGAGACAACGTTACTAGTGACCACTATCTGTGTGGGTAATGAGATTGAAACTGATTTATTACCGCTTGGAAATATATTGATTTTGAATAGGATTAACAAGGTCACTGCCAAAAAAAGTAGCCCTCTAGAGACCCTACGAGACTGATTTAGATACTTTTCACTCTGATAGGATCACTTAAATGTGGCTAAATTATGTGTGCGATTGCTTGTGAGACTGTTGTGTGCATGTGAAGAGAGGGAACCTGACCCGTTTCGTTACATTCTATCCTGAGTGTGGAGTAGGACCAGTGAAGGTGTTGCACGTGTTCACATGAACCTAACCTGTTTTCGTTCTATCCTACTGATGAGTGGAGTAGGACCAGTGGAGGTGCTGCACGTGTTGTCCACGTGTTGGTCATATCCTGTACGTGTTCTGTCAACACAGTAAATAGTATGAGGCGCACATTTTTTTGACAGGTGATGGGCGTAATAACCAGTGTTGACATTCGAAAATATGTAGAACGTGATTTTTAAATCTTAATGAATGACGCTTTAGAATGTAAACGGAAGCATGTATGGGAAATGTTGTACCACAAAAGAAAAGTGGTTTGGCGTAAAGATACAGAGCTTCAACATTTATGGCGCTATCAATTTAAGTCTGTTTTAAACGATGTGTTCTGTATTTAGAATAGTGATGTATCAAAATTTGTTGGTTGAAACATACTCTCCAAATACGTAGCTATTCTACACTTTGTGGAGATATTCAAATATCATTTTGTAATTTTTTTTAATACATATACCATAACAAAGTACAGGATGTACCTGCACAATGTTTCAACCAGTATGGACAGATCCTGCTGGTTTGTTTACAATGCATACAGTGAACAGTTGAGCATTGGTAGGAAGTGCACAACTGACATGAGTGTCATACCCAGTGCTGACATTATTGAATAGTATGTCACTGGCCCAAATGCTGAGGCCACTGAATGCTATAGTGTTGATACTGTATTTATTTCTGACTGGTTGGTTTGTGTGGAAAGACAAATGCAGGGTGAAAATGTATGTACCAACACACCTGTAGTGACAGATGATGGAAATTAAGGGAGTCTTCTTCCACTTTACGACCAACATCAGTATGCTGATGAAAATTGTCGTGTTGTGGGAGGTTTAGCTGGGCTACCGAGGGATGTTCTGTTAACTGATAGGGGAGATGGGGAGCAGTCCACTAATGTGTTAGCATCTCCAGCCGGGCCAATCTGGCTGCCGTAGCGGTCCCCGGGAATACACCCGACCGGCACAACCCTAGCTTTCTACGACACTTAGGGGAAATAGTGGGGGTGGGTAGACTTGCTGGCTGGTGGGGGCTGGGCGGACCTAAACAGGTGTAATTTTGTATCTATTTTTTTCGGGGTGATAAACAGTTCTGCTGTAAGTGTATTTAATTCAATCGAAAATTACCCACAGATTGAAATCAGCTGTGCTGTCAGAACAGGACCAGTGCAGGTGTGGTTGCACAGAGTCTCCATCTGTAGGGACAGATCCTGCAGTTGCAAAGCCTGTGCATACAGTGAACAGTTCAGCATTGGTATGGAGTGCTCAACTGGCAGATGATGGGTGTAAAAACGCATGTAAATTGATGGTACTGTTGAATTTTATCTAGGGTGGCTGTACTACTACTTGGCTCTCGTTTTCCCTGCACAACACAATGGTAAACGACACTACTTTCCTCTAAGCCTAAAAGTATCGTACCGTGTCTTCAACCCATGCAGTTCTTGCTCTGATTTGTTGTCCCCGGTCATGATTCAATTTCCAATCAGCTCTTCGTTTGTTCTAGCTCTGATTTGTTGTCCCCGGTCATGATTCAATTTCCAATCGTCTCTCTTTGTTTATTGTAGCTCTGATTTGGAGGTCAAGTTGAAGATCCTGTGCACTCAGTTGTGTGACCAAACAGCTTTGTAAAGCAGGAAGAATGTTCTGTGATATGGAAAATAAAACTAAAACACGTCAAGGCATGCGGAGTTTAACACGCAGGGGTATCTCTATGAATGTAGTGCTTGACGTTTTGTTAGAGCATGAATGACGTCTGTAGTGACCGGCATCAAATTCAGGTTATTGGAAATCAAACGAATGAATGTCACTGGTTTCAATATCACAACCAAAAATCATTTGATTGCTCTAATCCTTACAATGAACGTTTCAGAATTCCGAGAGTAGGACACAGGAGCATTTTTTTTTATTTTTAAGCGAATGGGTTTCTGCCACTTTACAAAAAAACGGTGGTCTTGGCAAGTACCTCAGCAAGCATGGACCGTGTCCAGGATTTTGTTGTATAAAATTCTGATTTGACAAGTAATATCGGGTTGAATTTGAGTTACAGGGTCAACTGGGAGGACTGAGAATACTTAATATTTAGAGTAGTTATTCTTGTTACACTGCTTGCAGTTTATATGTTCGACTGTTAATTGGGTTCTATCTGTGTAGAGGTGATGTGATTTTTTTTTTCCACTCTGGTGTGTCTGGGTGGATGAGGACCAGTTCAGGGTGAAGTTGCACAGACCGGTCACCTGTAGGGACAGATCCTGGAGGTGCCTCAACTGTGCATACAGTGAATAGTTCAGCATTGGTATGAAGCGCGCAACTGACAGATGATGGGCGTGGTGACCAGTGCTGTATCTGACACTAAGAAAATTGCAAAATGATTGCTTGCATCTTTAACCCTACCAGAATATTGCATATTTAACGTTCTGGTTAGAACGCATACATGTGGCTAGTTACAGATATTGATTATGATGATAGTCTGGCTAGAATGCACTTGTACGAGGTTATTAATTTTCATTCGAGGTTAGTAATCTATTTTTGTATACTAGCAATGTATTTACACGTCTCTTTACTGCTCCCGCTTTGTTTCTCGTGGAATGAGTAGGTGTGAGCATGCCTGCGTTTCAACTGAGCAAAAGAGATTGTTTTGTGTTGCATCATTTATTGATATGCAATTTGGTTCGTGATTATTTCGAATGCAGGTTAGAGGCAAGACCCAGAATGAGGAAGAGAAAGTGGAGTGACCTCCCTTCGTCAGCCTTTCAGCAGTCATCACACCACGTGACCAGCACACAGGTGAGTGCGGTTTGAATTTGCCAGAGACATGGAGTGGAGGAGGATAGGTATCTCCAGTGCTGTTGAAATGTTCGTGTTTTGAACTTGGTCATGAGTCACAACTTCTGAGGTCTCACGGTGAGGTTTGGCTGTTTACTTTTTAGAATTTTATGTTTGCTTTTTGGGACGTTGAAAATGATTTTTTAAAAAAACAAAAAAACCCAAAACAGTTCAGTATTCATGACAAAACACCTGTAGCGACAAACCTTGTAGGTAGCTCAGCTGTGCATACAATGAATAGTTCAGCATCGGTACGAAGCGGACTGACAGATTATGGGTGTAGTTACCAGTGCTGTATCTGTCATTTGAAATGATCAAATGTAGGGGGTGACCAGTGCAAGTTGCAGAGACAGCACCTGTAGGGACAGATCTTACAGTACACAGTGCATGCCCTCGTGTCTGTGTATTGATGTCCATGGTGGTGTGCAGTGTGAGGTGTTCCTCTGTTAACACTGGAGAGCAGGACCAGTGCAGGTGTAGTTGTACAGAAAGGTCATCTGCATGGATAGATTTTGCAGATGTAATGGACTGTGCATACAGTGAACAGTTCAGCATTGGTATGAAGCGCACAACTGACAGATGATGGGCGTGATAACCAATGCTGTATCTGACATTTAAAACATAGCTACATGTGATTTATTGTATCCTTATGACTAACGTTTGAGAATGTGAATAGGACGAGTATGTAGGAATACTGTTTATAATACAATACATGAAATATATTGACAGTTTGGGCATGGGGACATTGACCGACATCTGCATGATAATGTAACAGCCTAAAATCCTGGCGCTGACCGTCCTGAAGCCAGTTACATGTAACGTGTTACATGTCAAGGAAAACGTGTACGTACTTTCTGACCATGGGCGTAACGTCCACTGCTGAAGCTAACAAACATCGGATAAGTCATCACCCGAATCTGAAAATTGTCGATGAGCGTTATGTGTACCAGACTGTGTCCTGAGATACGTATAGCAATGTGAAATGTGCTTGTAGTGACAGGTTCTACAGGTGTAGAATTCTAGACATGCCAGTTTCACTTTGTGATCTGTATCAGAGCAGGACCAATACAGGTGTAGTTAAACGGAACTGGATCCTGCTGGGACAGATCCTGGAGGTTTATACTGTGCATACAGTGACAGTACAGCACTGGTATGAAGCGTGCAACTGACAGATGGTGGTGGTAACCCGTGTGAGGAATACGGAGAATAAATGTGTGAAGGTTGTATGAAAAAATTTCCAGAAACCAAAACAAATCGGAAGGAGGGTTTCAACAGACCTCTGCATGGTGTCATGTACTCAAAGGCGTCAAATGCACAAGTAATGTGCATTTTTTGTATTATCACTGTAGAACACAACCAGTGTAGGGTGAAGTTGCACAGGTGTAGCATCTATATCGGCCTTGGGAACATTTGTATTTTGAATTCTGATTAGAAAGTTTGCATGTGACTGTTATTCTTAGGGGTGGGTGGTCCTGTCCTTGCCCGCAGATATTGGCTTAGTGAACAGAAAGAGCAGCGCAGTGCAGATAGTTGCACAGATGTACACCTGTACGGACAGATCCTGGAGGTTTCACGCTGTGCATACCGTGAATAGTTCAGCATTGGTGTGAATCGCACAACTGACAGATGATGGGCGTGGTAACCAGCGCTGTATATCACATTGAAATGTTTTTTTCTTTCGCAAATGTATAAATGATTAAAAAAAACTGGGATATTAAGGACCATAAAAATCTAAGTACAAGATATCATTTGAAATTAAGTAATCATTTGCAAATGAATTGATAGGTCATTGAAAAGAATTGTCTGCATAATTATCAGTGATGCAGTTGCACATTCTGGCACCTTTAGGGACAGATCCTGGAGGTGTATCTGTTGTGCATACAATGAACAGTTCAGCATTGGTATGAAGCGTACATCTGACAGATGATGGGCGTGATAACCAGTGCTGTATCTGACATTTAAAAACCAACCTTTGATTTTGTCTATTCTTTACGAGTTACATTTCTCATTTGGACTGTGTTCGTGTGTGTGAGTGAATGTGAGAGTGAGAGAGTGTGATCCCATCCCTCCAAAGACTGACATAAACAGAAAAAACAGGACAATGATGTTGCACAGAATCGGCACCTGTAGGGACAGATCCTGGAGGTGTTTACTGTGGATACAGTGAATAGTTCGGCATTGGTGTGAAGCGCATGTGTAACCAGTGCTGCATCTGACATTAGTTGAACCAGAAGTGATTCTTTTATCTTTTTGATCAACGTCGAATTTGCACAGTACAGTACATCAGAGCATGTGTGAAAGGATGAAGTACCCCGAAACATGAAAAACACTGCATTTTGTCCACCAGTGAAGTTCTGATAAGGAAAGGCATTTGCTTTATGCTTATCGTTTTCCATTGAAGACGAATTAAAGGCTAATGAATGGCTCTTTTTTCCATTGATGTTGCATAGAACGCTTGAACGTAAACAGCTTTAAGTTTGAAGGTAAGAAGTAACCATGTAGGTGTGTAATCATTCGTTGATTTCTTTTAAACTGGTCCGATTCACAACCCTCTAGAGGGCAGTGTCAGCGGTGTTGGCTGATGCAGCCAGAACATCTGTATATGAAGCGCACAACTGACAGGTGGGCGTGATAACCTGTGCTGCATCTCAAGATAGCAATTGATTTCACGAATCGTGTTGCACTTCCAGAACACATTTACGTACATGGTCAATGTTTATACGGGACAACTTAATACGTATGATTTTGTGCTTGGATGTGTAGAGGATTCTGTATCTTTATTCTGATCTGGTGTGTCAGTGCAGGGTGTAGTTGCACAGAACCTGTGGAGACATCACCTTGACCTGTACCATGTGTGCACATAGTATTCAGCATTGGTATGACACAGGTCAGAGATGGACGTGATAACAAGCACCATATAACACAGGGCATAATGGTACGTGTATGTAATGGACTGTGCATAAAAATGAACAGTTCAGCATTGGTGTGAAGTGCACAACTGACAGATGATAGGCGTGCTAACCAGTGCTATCTGACAGTAAAAACAAGCCGCATGTTAGTTCTTGTATTTGACTTGCGTTGTGTGTGTGTGTGTGTGTGTGGAAATATCCTTAGCCTCCACACTAATATTGACCTAATGAACAGGAGCAGTACAGGTGAAGTTGCACAGAGGTTCACCTGCAGGGACAGATCCTGGAGGTATACTGACTGTGCATACAGTGAATAGTTCAGCATTGGTGTCAATCGCACATCTGACAGATGAATGTGTAACCAGTGCTGCATCTGACAGTTAACCAGAAATGATTTCTCGAATTTTTTTTGATCAACGTTGAAATATTTGTACAGTACAGTACATCAGAGCATGTGTGTGAAAGGATGTATTCCGAAACATGAACACTTTAGGCTCGAGATGTTAACCATAGACATGTGATTTTGATACTTTTGTTGGAATTTGCCATAGACATGGGAGGATTTGTATCTGTTGGAGAACGGTAATTCGTTTCTCATTTTGTCCACCAGTGAAAACTTCTGATAACTAAGGAAAGGCATTTGCTTTATGCTTATCGTTTTTCCATTGAAGACGAATTAAAAGCTAATGAATGGCTCATTTTCCATTCTTGTTGCATAGAACGCTTGAACGTAAACAGCACAGAACAACACGTATGGAAGATGCATGACATAACGGGATGAAGGCAGAGGCCGGGAGTGCTGACAGTGCACAATGATAGAGGGGGAGGGAGGGAAAAGGAGAGGGAGAGGATCCCTTCATACTTTGACATATTAGAACTGAACAGATGGAAAAATGCAGGATGAAGTTGCACAGATGTCTACACCTAGCGACTGACCCTGGAGGTTTCAGAACTGTGCTGCATCTGACATTTAAGAATACCAGTCATTGATATTTCTCTTATGACTAACATTTGAGAATTATGGCAGAAGGCGGTACTGCAATACATGAACAATGAGTGGTTTAGGCATGACTTTTAAACGTAGACATGTCCCTGCTTGTGTGTGTGTGGAGGTATGCTTGCTCTCTCTCTTTCTCTCTCTCTCTCTCTCTCTCGGCATGATTCTGGTGTGTATACCCTGCTTTTATTCTAAGCAGCTGTTGGTAATGTGAGCTCAGTTAGCGGACGAATGAATGCGTATAAAAATTGTAATGTGCTTATAGGAAGTAATTGCATAGATGTGTGTAGAACAAACGTAGCTGTTAGATTTTTTACCGAAACTAGTATGCCAGTGCTCTACGTTGATAATGCAGTGTAAGGTAGTTATACGATGGACACCAGTTACGTACGTGTGTGGAGAGAGAGAGAGAGAGAGAGAGAGAGAGAGAGAGAGAGAGTCCTTAGCCTCCACACTAATATTGTCCTAATGAAAACAAACAGTACAGGTAAAGTTGCACAGAGAAACCCCCTGTAGGGACAGACTCTGCAGGAGCGCACACTAGTGGTTCAGCATTGGTATGAAGCGTGCCACTGGCAGATGAAGGGTGTGATAATCAGTGCTGCATCTGGCACTTGCATATTAAAAGCACGTGATTCCTTGGATTCTTTGGACTAAAGTTTATTACGTGAACATGAACATGAACAGCCAGCCTGGACATGAAAGTAGAGCAGTAGCCAGCATTGGTGTGAAGCACACAGGTGACAGATGGACGTGATAACTAAGTACCATATGACACAGGGCATAAGAGGTTGTGTATGGAATGAGGTTGTACTGGTGTGTCAGTGCAGAGGATGACCATAGCAGGGTGAAGCATTTTCCATCTGTAGGGACAGATCCTGCAGGTGTATGGTATGTGTATACAGTGAACAGTTCAGCGTTGGTTTGAAGCGCACACCTGACAGATGGGTGTGATAACCAGTGCTGCATCTGACATTTGCTAAATTGCCACAAGTGATTTCTGGAATCCTTGTAATAGCAGTTGAAGAATGGCATCAGTTCATAAAAGCATGTGTGGTGTTTTTTTCTTCAGCTCCAGTTTGTCATTATTTCCAGTGGTGATTCATGTTAATTTCCACTGATTTTTGTGTTGGCTTCAGATTTGAATCAGTGACCCAGATAACTCAGCTCTCCCTTCGTCAGCCTGTCAGCAGTCATCACACCACGTGACCAGCACTCGGGTCAGTGAGGTCAGTGGGAAATTTGATTTTAAAAAAAGAAAAGAAAAAAAGATTACAAAAAGAACCACAGCAAACTCATGCTTCACAGTGCTCGCAAATGAGGTAACCCCCCTATTACACGCACGCTGGCGCACACACACTAATAAAAATAATTATCATTATCAATAGTGCATGGTGCAGTTGCACATTCAAACACCTGTAGGGACAGATCCTGGAGGTGTGACTTCTGTGCATACAGTGAACAGTTCAGCATTGGTATGGAGCGTGCAACTGACAGGTGATGGGCGTGATAACCAGTGCTGTATCTGACATTACGAAATAGCAACCCATGATTTATCGGAACTTTGTGAATTATGTGAACAGTACTTAAGAGCATGAACATGGAAGGAGACATGACAGCATCAAGAACCTTAGACATGGTGTTGATTTTCACCACGGGTTTTCTCTTCAAACTAGGTGTTGGTGATGTATGCTCAGTGTTTAGTGCTTGTAGGAACCGATGTGTAGAATTACAAACATCGCCATTTGATTTTTGAAACGTATCGATACTAGTGACATAGTGCTTTTTGTTAGTGCAGTGTGAGGTAGTTTGACGGACAACGTCACCAGTGATTAGCGGCCGTGTGGTTATTTCAGATGGTAAAACAATCTGGTGTTGATGCATATACTGATTTTGTGCACACAGGCAAGGTCACTCCTTCATTTTTTCTTTTATTTTGGGTGTATGTTGGTGTGTAGGGTGAATTCCTGAATCTTGGGCACTCAAATAAGGATGACCAGTACAGGGTAAAGTTGCACAGACGGTGACACCTGTATGGACAGATCCTGGAGGTGTGACAACTGTGCATACACTAAACAGTTAAGCATTGGTATGATGCGCAAGTTGACAGATGATGGGCGTGATAACCAGTGCTACATCTGACATAGAAATATATGTAGCATGTAAATTTATGATACTGTTGAATTTCCCTGAATCTTGGACACTCAAGGATAGGATAGGATGGCCAGTGCAAGGTGAAGTTGCATAGACGGTTTACCTGTAGGGACAATTCCTGGAGGTGTATTTGCTGTGCATACTGTAAATAGTTCAGCATTGTTAAACGCACAACATAATGGCTGCTGCATCGGACAGAAAGGTGTCCGACACTCATTAGAAACACGTGATTCCTTGTATTGTTAGGATTAAAGTTTGAGAATGATGTGAACAGCCCGTAACTGAGAGCAGACCTTCACTGGTACATGAAAAACAATACACGTTGTGAAGGAGTACTTCAACGGAGAACTTTAACGATTATCGTTTACTTATTTGATCCATTTGTGTGTGCAAAACGTGTGGATTCATGTCTCGGTAAGTACAATGCAAACCCTGTGTCGTCGTACACTTTCGTTTTCAGCCTCACGTGAAGCACACCACACTTCATTCCGTTTATAGTTTTCTAAGTGCACAACTCCTTACACATGGAATGCCCCCCAAAATCTTCCCTATTTAGACACCTTTCTAATCGGGATAGGTTTAATTTAAAACCCTCTACTATTCTAATTTTTTCCCGCTTGGTACTGTGTGTTGTGTGTTGCGTGTTGTGTGTGTGAGGTGAAGAGGACTGATGCAGGGTGTCATTGCACACGTTCCCACCTGTAGGGACAGATCCTGGAGGTGTCGTCGCTGTGCATACAGTGAACAGTTCAGCATTGGTGTAAAGCGCACAACTGACAGATGATGGGCGTGGTTACCAGTGCTATCTGACAGTAAGAAAATTAAATACAAGCATGGAATGTCTTCACTATTTTCTATCGTAGTTTGTGAATGGTGTGGGAGAATCTGTAGGGAAGGTGGTTGTACTGCAGAAGGCAAAGCCTTCCTGGCTCGCTGTATCCCACAACCGCTACTCTGAAACAGCCAAGGTGTGGGGTGGTAAGAAGTGGTATGAAGTGTGCGTGATATGTTAACATCTCTGTACACAACACCGATTTATTTTCTAGAACTGGAATAGTGTGAGACGAGGAATGGGGAAGAGGGGGAGAGTGGGGGTTCGGGGTGGCTAGAAGCTCTGCACCCCACCCACCAGGGAGAGCAGGACCAGTGCAGGGTGAAGTTGCACAGAATACTCGCCTGTAGGAACAGATCCTGGAGGTGTTCGTGCTGTGCATACAGTGAACAGTTCAGCATTGGTGGGAAGCGTACAACTGACAGATGGGCGTGATAACCAGTGCTGTATCTGACACTAAGAAAATTGCAAAATGATTGCATGTATCTTTATATAACCCTACCAGAATACTGCATATTTTAACACTCTGGTTAGAACGCTTACACGTGGCTAGTTATAGATAATGATTAAGTCTGGCTAGAATGCACTGTACGAGGTTATTTTGATTCGAGGTAATTAAGGCAGAGGTGTGGGGGATGGACTCTCTCTGTTTCTGTGTTTCTCTCTGTCTCTCTCTGTCTCTCTCTGTATCTCTGTACATGAAGTTGCACAGAAAAGTCACCTGTAGGGACAGGTCCTGGAGTTGTTCATCCTGTGCCTACAGTGAACAGTTCAGCATTGGTATGAAGCGTGCAACTGAGAAATGGGCGTGATAACCAGTGCTGTATCTGAATTACAAACCCAACCTCGGATTTTCTAAATTCCATTTGTCTTAATTGGACTGTGTGTGTTCATAGAGCTAGACCAGGACAGGGTGCAGTTGCACATACTAGATCCTGGAGGTGTTCATACTGTGCATACAGTAAACAGTTCAGCATCGGTGTGAAGCTTTGCGGTTTTTTTGGGGGGGAGGGAGATTCGTTTTCTTGTATTTCTGTGATAATTCATGTACAATATTTGCTATGTACTTTGAAAAGAACATTACCCACAGATGTAAATTATGTGATGTGTGGAGGACGGCAGGACAGTACAGGGTGTCGTTGCACATTCTCTACCTGTGGGGACAGATCCTGCAGGTTCGTTCTGTGCATACAGTGAATAGTTCAGCATTGGTATGAAGCGCACAACTGACAGATGGGCGTGAGAACCAGTGCTGTATCTGACATTAAAACGATATCAACTTTTGTTTCATTTATTGTGTATGAGTAACGTTTTAGAATGAAAGGGCACACATGGAAGGTACCGCCATACATAGAAATGGTTTAGGCATGAGGACTTCAAAAAGCGTTGACATCTCCATGATATGGTCTGATAGCCAGTGCTGGATCTGACAGAAACGTTTATTTCTTGAATCTTCAAAATTAGATCAGTGTATATGAAAAGAGGCAGTACTGCGATTCATGAAGAATAACGACTAAGCATATACACCTCCATGATTTAGTTTCCGTATGGAATCCTGATTTCGATCAGTTTTTGTACCAACCAGTTTGAGGTGATGCATGTCTGTGTAGTCTTTGTTTAAAATCAGTTCAATCACTTCATGTGTAGGGGCGGGTGTATTCTTTGTATCTTTGTAATTCAAGATGTATCAGTGTAGAAAATGACCAGCGTAAGTTGCACAGATTGTCCATCTGTTGGGACAGATCCTGCAGTTGCATAGCCTGTGCATACAGTGAACAGTTCAGCATTGTATGAAGCGCACAACTCGCAAATGATGGGCGTGACCACCAGTGCTACAGCTGACATAACAAAATATACAGCATGTAAATTTATGGTACTGTTGAATTCTAGCTAAGGTGGCTGTACTACTTGTGTGTGTGGTGAGCAGGACCAGTGCAGGGAGTAGTTGCACACGACTCCACCTGCAGGGACAGATCCTGGAGGTGAACCTGTTGTGCATACAGTGAACAGTTCAGCACTGGTGTGAAGCACACAGATGGGCGTGATAACCAATGCTGTATCTGACGGTAAAAACATAGCCACGTGTGATTTCTTGTCTCCCTATGACTAACGCTTGAGAATGTGAACAGGCCTCGAGTATGTAGAAAGAATACTGTTAGTGCAATAGATGAAATATATTGACAGTTTGAGCATGAGGACCTTGACCGACATCTGCATGATAATGTAACAGCCTGAAATCCTGGCGCTGACCGTCCTGAAGCCAGTTATAAGTAACGTGTTCCATGTCTACAGTAGCAGTGTATGGACATGTGCTGGTGGGGACAGATTCTACAGTTGTGTACATCTGTTGTCGCCATGTGAATGTTGGTATATACCGTGACTGGTATTGGAGGACATGCACAGGATGTACATTACTGCAGTGTAATGTGATTTGGTGTGTGCGTCCGTGAATGTATGTCATAGCAACGTGTGCGCGCGCGCGTGCAGGGTCAGGAGGGCAGGACCAGTACAGGTGTGATTGTACAGACAGGACCTCTGTAGAGACAGAACCTGGAAGTGAACTTGACTGCATACAGTGAACAGTTCAACATTAGAATGATGCGCATAGACAAATGAAGGGCGTGATGACCAGTGCTGTATCTGACACTAAGACAGAGCCACATGTGATTTCTTATTTCATCGTGATGTCAACTCTATGGGGACATGTCTTGAGAACGTTGTTTTCTCTGCCAGACAGTAGAAAATCAACCAGTGAAAATGTGCATGTACATAAGTGATAGGTCAGAGCAGAGCAGGACCAGTACAGGATGTAGTTGCACAAAAAGCCACCTGTAGGGACAGATCCTGGAGGTGTTAGAACTGTGCATACACTAAACAGTTAAGCATTGGTATAATGCGCAAGTTGACAGATGATGGGCGTGATAACCAGTGCTACATCTGACATAGAAATATATGTAGCATGTAAATTTATGATACTGTTGAATTTCCCTGAATCTTGGACACAAGGATAGGATAGGATGACCAGTGCAAGGTGAAGTTGCATAGACGGTTTACCTGTAGGGACAATTCCTGGAGGTGTATTTGCTGTGCATACTGTAAATAGTTCAGCATTGGTAAAACGCACAACATAATGGCTGCTGCATCGGACAGAAAGGTGTCCGACACTCATTAGAAACACGTGATTCCTTGTATTGTTAGGATTAAAGTTTGAGAATGATGTGAACATGAACAAACAGCCCGTAACTGAGAGCAGACCTTCACTGGTACATGAAAAACAATACACGTTGTGAAGGCATGGGGAGTACTTCAACAGAGAACTTGATCGATTATCGTTTACTTATTTGATCCATTTGTGTGTGCAAAACGTGTGGATTCATGTCTCGGTAAGTACAATGCAAACCCTGTGTCGTCGTACACTTTCGTTTTCAGCCTCACGTGAAGCACACCACACTTCATTCCGTTTATAGTTAGTGCACAACTCCTTACACATGGAATGCTCCCCAAAAGCTTCCCTTTTTAGACACCTTTCTAATCGGGATAGGTTTAATTAAACCCTCTACTATTCTAATTCATATTTTTACCCGCTTGGTACTGTGTGTGTGTGTGTGTGTGTGTGTGTGTGTGTGTGTGTGTGTGTGTGTGTGTGTGTGTGTGTGTGTGTGTGTGTGAGAGGTGAACAGGACTGATGCAGGGTGTCGTTGCACACTTTTCCACCTGTAGGGACAGATCCTGGAGGTGCCGTGGCTGTGCATACAATGAATAGTTCAGCATTGGTGTAAAGCGCACAACTGACAGATGATGGGCGTGGCAACCAGTGCTGTATCTGACATTAAAAATATGCCAACATGTCATTTCTCATGAGTAACGTTTGAGATTAATGTGAACAGCACATCGGAAGGAGGCAGTAATATGATGCATGAATTGTAAGTGTGGTTTAGGGATGAGGGCTAACAAGCATAGACATCTCCACAAATATATTCTTTAATCGGTTAATGTGAGGCGGAGGGAGGGGGTTGGGGGGGAAGAAATAGGGGAGAGAGGGGGGATGGAAGCTCTCACCCCACCCATCAGGGAGAGCGTGACCAGTGCAGGGTGAAGCTGCACAGAGCAGACACCTGTAGGGACAGATCCTGGAGGTGTATATACTGTGCATACAGTGCACAGTTCACCATTGGTGTGAAGCGCACAACTGACAGATGGACTTGAACCGGTCCTGTGTCTGACAGTAAAGTAATGAATGGTAGCATTTGATTTCATGTACGAGATTTATATGAACAAGACATTGTATTGCTATGATACATGAACAGTAATAGTGGGTCAGGCATGAGGACTTAACAAGTACAGGCATCTTCATTATTTTGTTGCTGAATGGAATCCCGATTTTGACCATCAGTTTTTTCTTGAAACCAATCCGTCATGTATTCATTACTAAGTGGCCCGAGGAATGCATAGAATGTGTTCATTGAGACAGGTTCTACAGACGTGCAGGTGTACAGACATCACCGTTTGAGGTTTAAATCATACCTTGACTGGTACTGGAAAGGGACAGGCAGTGTACCTTGCTATAACTGCAGTGTAAGGCAGTTTGTTAGATAACTATGGACAATGTCACAAGTAACGAGCGTGTGTGGGGTTTATTACAGATCGGAAACGAGTTTGGTGTTGAAGTATATATTAATGGGTGTTCACACTGATCTCACAGCTTAGGGAGAGGAGAAAAATATCAGTATCGGTGTAGATGACCAGTGTAGGATGAAGTTGCACAAAAGGTCACCTGCAGGCACAGATCCTGTAGTTGTCGGTACTGTGCACACAGTGAACAGTTCTTCACTGGTATGGAACGCCCAACAAATGATGGGTGTGATAACCAGTGCTGTATCTGAATTACGAAATTCACACAACTTGGCACCTGTAGGGACAAATCCTGCAGTGTGTGTTTGTGCACACAGTGAGTAGTTCAGCATCGGTATGAAGCGCACAACTGACAGAAAATTATCCATGTCAACCATTTATCTAGATTTTTCGGGTGTGACGTTTATGAACGGGACACAGGAGCACGTCAAGCACGCTCGCTCGCTCACTCATTAGATATATATCAATGATAATACTTAATATAGAAAAACAAAATACTGGTGCACTGAGCACCATAAAAGTAAAAATACAAAAATAAATCAAATGTAACAGATTGTAAATGACGTGATGCAGTTCTTTGGAAAGAACTGTCTGCTTATCAATTATGATCAGCATCGTTATTAATAATACATTGTGAATTTGCATATAATGGCACTTGCAGCGTTAGATCCTAGGTGTATGTACTGTGCATACAGTTAGTTCAGCGTTGGTATGAAGCGCACATCTGACATGATGGGCGTGATAACTAGTGCTGTATTTTAAAAATACCAGCCTTTGATTTATTCTATTCCTCATGACTAACCTTTTGAGATTATGTGAAAAAGACTTTAGGGCTCATGTTTACGAAAGAAGGCAGGACTGCTATGCCATGACTTTCGACATGCGTAGGCAAAATGCTTTTGTAGCTGTAGGTGTTGAATAATGGACTCTCTCTCTCTGTCCCCCCGCAATCCCCCCGCCCCCTTCTCTCTGTAGTTGCACAGATTTCACACCTGTAGGGACAGATCCTGGAGGTGTATATACTGTGCATACAGTGAACAGTTCAGCATTGGTATGAAGCGTACAACTTTTTTGTTTTGTTTTTTTGGGGTTGTGGAAAGCGCACATCTGACAGTTGATGGCGTGATAACCAGTGCTGCATCTGACATTAGAAAATTAATAGCCACATGTATCTTTGACGTTTAATATTATCAGGAATTAAGAGCTTGCATTAGATATGGCAGAGTTGTACTTGACACATGTTTGTTACCATAGACATGGAGGGGAGGAAGACAGATGGACACATCACTTGAAAGGTGAATGTCAAGTTCCTGTCTTGCATTCTGTTGGTTGGTGAAAAGTGTCTTGAAAAACGCTTTTTTAAAATCTGTTATTAATTTTACTTTTGCTTTTTAGCAATGATTACATGTGGAAGAAAGGGAAGACCGAAATACCAGACGGGGTAAAAGTATAGTTGAGAAGACCTGGTCCGTCTTCCTGTCTTGAAGGATTAACCAGTCGTAAGTGGTGTGACTTCAAATACTGCATGCAAGTCGTCGGATGCATATGTAATGTGCGTTCGTCAGTGAGTACTTTAGGTCGTCAGATGCATATGTAATGTGCGTTCGTCATTGTGTACTTTAGGTCGTCGGATGCATATGTAATGTGCGTACGTCAATGTGTACTTTAGGTCGTCAGATGCATATGTAATGTGCGTTCGTCATTGTACAGGTGAAGTTGCACATACCACCACCTGTAAGGAAAGATCCTGGATGTTTTATCAACTGTGCATGTGTGGGTGTGTGTGATCTTATCCCTCCACATATTGAAATGTGGCTCATTGAACAGAAAAGAAAACGGGTCAGTGACGTTGCACAGAATTGACATCTGTAGGGACAGATCCTGGAGGTGTTCCAACTGTGCATACAGTGAACAGTTCAGCATTGGAATGAAGCACGTAACTGACATGATGGGCGTGATACCCAATGCTGTATCTGACATTAGAAAATTGCATGTCTCTGACATGTTGAACATAACAAAGTGACGTCGCTCAGTGTTCTTGCCTGTAGGGACAGATTGGGTGGGTGTAGTGTATGGTGTGTGTGTGGAGTGTATGATCCCATCCCTCCAGACTGACTAGTTCAGTGAACAGAAAGAACAGTTATGTTGCACAACATCCTTGCCTGTAGGGACAGATCCTGCATGTCTTTCAGCTGTGCATACAGTAAATAGTTCAGCACTGGTGTGAAGCGCACAACTGACAGATGATGGGCGTGATAACCAGTGCTGTATCTGACAGACAATTGCATGTCTCTGACATGAACAAAAAGAACAAAGTGACTTTGCTCAGTGTCCTTGCCTGTAGGGACAGGTGGTGTGATGTGTGGTGTTGGTGGGGGAGGGGGAGGTGGTATGTGTGTGTGTGTGTGTGATCCCATCCCTCGAAAGACTGACATAAGCTCAGTGAACAGAAAGGACAGTGACGTTGCACAGAATCAGCACCTGTAGGAACAGATCCTGGAGGTGTGCACAATGTACATACAGTGAATAGTTCAGCTTTGGTGTGAAGCGCACAACTGATAGATGGGCGTGATAACCAGTGCTGCATCTGACATAAATCAAACTATTTATCGAGCAACTTCATAAAGTAAGAAGAAAAACCGGCGGAGGTTTTTGTTTAGGTATGACGACTACATTAAACATGGGCGTGATAACCATTGCTGTATCTGACAGTAACATTAAATGTGATTCAGGGACAGGCAGAGTGCTATATTACTGCAGTTTATGGCAGTTTGATAATGGACAAATGTCACCAGTGACCAATATGTGTCGACTCTCATGAAGTGAGAACGATTGGGTTTCGTTGCACATAGATTGTGTGTGCATGCGTGTGGTGTGATGAGCCAAAGACCAGGTGCCAGTTGCACTGCTTGGTTCTAACTTTTTGACAGTTACACGTGACTAAATGCCTTTGTTGACCGAACTACGCCATTGGGCAGTTCCATACTGGGCAGGTTACGTTATACTGGGCTTTCGTCTGAGCAATGCAACTGGCTCCAGGACCTGTACAGCGTGTAGTTTCACACACCCACCTTTAGGGACAGATCCTGCCTGTGTCAGCACTGTGCATACTGTGAATAGTTGAGCATTGGTGTGAAGCGCACAACTGACAGATGGTGGGCATCAAAACCAGTGCTGCATCTGGCATGAAAGTAAATAGTAACATGTAATTTCACAAGTCATCTTTTGAGAAGTATGAAAAACAACTAAAGATTACAAACAGGAAATGACTGTGGTACGTGAAAAGATGTTGCAGGCCATGATACATAGACATGAGTGATCACAGCCATGAGTAACTTAACGTGCGTGTGTGTGTGTGGGGGGGTGTGGGGGTGTGTGTGTGGTGTGTGTGGTGTGTGTGGTGTGTGTGGTGTGTGTGTGTGGTGTGTGTGGTGTGTGTGTGTGTGTGTGTGTGTGTTGTGTTGTGTGTGTGGGTGTGTGTGTGGGTGTGTGGGTGTGTGTGGGTGTGGGGTGGGTGTGTGTGTGTGTGTGTGTGTGGGTGTGTGTGTGTGAGAGAGAGACCTTCAACACAAATATTGACAGTGAACAGAAAGAGCAGTACTGGTAAAGATGCACAGAATGAGCACCTGTAGGGACAGATCCTGGAGGTAGACACAGTGCATACAGTAAACAGTTCAGCATTGGTACGAAGCGCACAACTGACAGTTGATGGGCGTGATAACCAATGCTGTATCTGACATTGACATATGCCAACATGTGATTCCTCTATTCCTTATGAGTAACGTTTGAGATTAATGTGACCAGTCAGACTTTGCACGTGTATGGACAGTTCAGCATTGGTATGAAGCGTGCCACTGGCAGATGAATGGTGTGATAATCAGTGCTGTATTAGCACTTAAGTATTTAATTTGTTGATTTAACGTTACGACAGTTTTGTGGTTGTGTGTGTGTGGTTGTGTGTGTGTGGTTGTGTGTGGTGTGTGTGTGGTGTGTGTGTGGTGTGTGTGTGGTTTGTGCATGTGTGAAGAGTGAGATCCCATCCCTCCACACGTTTTACACTCTGGCTCTGTGAACAAAAGGACCAGTGCAGGGTGAAGTTGTACAGGAGTCACGTGTAAGGACAGATCCTGCAGGTGTGCACACAGGGAATTTGTAAGGAACATGGTGGTTCTACTATGTTCGGATATAACAGTGGTTTTGGAGGAGAAATATTTTGAACAAGAGCAGCTCGGGGGAATGTGTTGTTGTTGGGAGGTGTGGGGGGGGATTCCCTGAATCTTTACACTCCGGGATAGGATGACCAGTGCAAGGTGAAGATGCATAGACGGTTTACCTGTAGGGACAATTCCTGGATGACATGCGCAAAGCTATTGCTAAAATAGAATGGCGTGTGTGTGTGTGTGTGTGTGTATGTGTGTGTGTGTGTGTGTATATATATATATATAGTCAGATCCTCACTAATACTGACCTAATGAACAGGAGCAGTACAGGTGAAGGGTTGTTGCCCGGGAAGAGCAGCCCGAATTTCACACAGAGAAATCTGTTGTGATAAAAATAAATACAAATACAAAGTTGCACAGCGGTCCACCTGTAGGGACAGATCCTGGAGGTGTAAGACCTGTGCATACAGTGAAGAGTTCAGCATTGGTGTGAAGCGCACAACTGACAGATGATGGGCGTGATAACCAATGCTGTATCTGACATTTAAAACATAGCCACATGTCAATCGCAAAGTCCAGAGACAAAGAACAGCGGCCAACAGTCGAGTGTTTGAATCTGGGTATGGAGTGGATCCGAAGCCGATCGTAGTGAGATGGAGTGAGGTGAAGGCAGCCGCAACTGAGAGGTGATGGGCGTGATAACCAGTGCTGTATCTAAGAAAATTACGATGTGAATTCACGTGTCCTCAAGATAGACCTTACTACAAGAATAGCTGTATATCTGAATAACACCCTGGTTAGATCGCTCAGACGTGGCTAGTAAGTTGATATTGATGACAGTCTAGCCAGAATGCATTTGTACGAGGTTATTTCAATTCTCATTAGATCAGGGACTTTCTTTCAGAAAAGTTCTGTAACTTTTTTCTCAGTGTATATACCCTGCATTCGACATCTGAATGGAAAAAAAGCAAAATGTGATTGAACAGACTGAATCGGTGCTTAAAGTTGGACAGAAGGTAAGAAGTGTCTATGTAGGTGTGTAATTATCCGTTGATTTCTTTTGATACTGGTCAGTCGGATTCTGTATTGGGACTTTGTCTTTTACCTCACTGTGACATCAGTGGAGAGCTGAATTTGTTAAAACTATTGTATATGGCGTTTGTGCATTTGTACCATTTCGAAGGGGCGCGCGCGTGTCAGAGGTGATCAGGACCGGTTTGGGTGTAGATGCACAAGCAACCACCTGTAGGGACAGATCCTGGAGGTGTGTGGTAAGTGCATACAGTGAACAGTTCAGTATTGGTGTGAAGCGCACAGCTGACAGATGTAGGGCGTGATAACCAGTGCTGTATCTGAAAGAAAATAATGAAAAGTGATTTCACGAATCGTGTTGCACTGTCAGATATGTTTACTTAGGTCAGAATGTTTATACGGGACTACTTAACAAGTATCGCGTACGATTATGTATTGGACTATTGTGCTTGGATGTGTAAGGATTGTGAATCCTTTTACTGATCTGTTGTATCAGTGCAGGGTGTAGCTGCAGAGAAATACAACCTGTAGACATATCCTTGAGGTGTACCATGTGTGCACAATACTCAGCATTGGTGTGAAGCACACAGGTGACAGATGGGCGTGATAACAAGCACCATATGACACAGGGCAAAATACTACGTGTATGGAATGAGGTTGTACTGTTATCAGTGTAGGGGGTCACCATAGCAGGGTGACGTTGTACACATCTTCCATCTGTAGGGACAGATCCTGCAGGTGACGCAACTGTGCATACAGTGAACAGTCCAGCACTGGTATGAAGCGTGCAACTGATGACGGGCGTGATAACCAGTGCTGTATCTGACATCAGAAAACTGCATTTCTGACATGTTGAACAGAAACAGAAAGTGACTTGCTCAGTGTCCTTGCCTGTGGGGACAGATCGTGTGTGTGTAATCCCATCCCTCCAAAGACTGACATAAACAGAACAGGACACCGATGTTGCACAGAATGAGTACCTGTAGGGACAGATCCTGGAGGTGTACAGACTGTGCATACAGTGAATAGTTCAGCATTTGTATGAAGCGCACCTGACAGATGATGGATGTGTACACCAGTGCTGCATCTGACATTAGTTAACAAACCCGAAGTGATTTCTTTTATCTTTTTGATCAACGTTGAATTATGTGCACAGTACAGTACATCAGCATGTGTGCTTTAGGCTCGAGATGTTAACCATAGACATAATGATTTTGATACTTTTGTTGGAATTTGTCATAGACATGGATGTGTATCTGTTAAACGGTAAATCGTTTTGCATTTTGTCCACCAGTGAAAACTTCTGATAACTAAGGAAAGGCATTTGCTTTATACTTGTTTTCCATTGAAGACGAATTAAAAAGTAATAAATGGCTCATTCCCATTGATGTTGCATAGAACGCTTCAACGTAAACGGCACAAAAAGCATGCATGACAGAACGGGATGAAGGCAGAGGCCGGGAGTGCTGACAGTGCACAATGATAGAGGGGGAGGGAGGGAGGGAAGGAAAACAGGGAGAGGGGATCCCTTCATACTTTGACATATCAGAACTGAACAGAAGGAAAAGTGCAGGATGAAGTTGCACAGAGTTCCACCTGTAGGGACAGATCCTGGAGGTGTCTGAACTGTGTATACAGTGAATAGTTCATCATTGGTGTGAAGCGCTCAACTGGCAGATGATGGGCGTGATAACCAGTGCTGCATCGGACATAAAATCAGACTATTTATCTAGCATCTTCATAACTGAGGTAATACCTACGATACTTGACTGGCGTAGGTATGTTTTGTTTAGGTATGACGACTACATTAAACATGGACACGTTTTTGGTCAGTGTATTTGATACCTGTGCACAATGATGTAGCCGTCTGAAATTGACGCTGACCGTCCTGAAGCCAGTTATAAGTAACGTGTTCCATGTCTACAGTAGCAGTGTGTGGACATGTGCTGGTGGGGACAGATTCTACAGTTGTGTACATCTGTTGTCGCCATGTGAATGTTGGTATATACCGTGACTGGTATTGGACGACATGCACAGGATGTCTATTACTGCAGTGTAATGTGATTTGGTGTGTGCGTCCGTGCGTGTACGTATGTCATAGCAACGTGTGTGTGTGCGCGCGCGCGCACAGAGTCTGGAGGGCAGGACCAGTACAAGTATGGTTGCACAGACAGGACCTGTGTAGGCACAGATCCTGGAAGTGAACTTGACTGTGCATACTGTGAACAGTTCAGCATTGGATTAAGTGCATAGATAGATGAACAGCGTGATGACCAGTGCTGTATCTGACACTAAAACATAGCCACATGTGATTTATTTCATCGTGATTTGTCAACCCCATGGTTACACGTCTTGAGAGAACGTAGTTTTCTTTCTTTTTTTAAAGTAGAAAATCAACCAGTGAAATCTGTATGTGCATGTGTGGTAGGTCACAGCAGAGCAGGACCAGTACAGGGTGAAGTTGCACAGAATTTCCACCTGTAGGGACAGATCCTGGAGGTGTAAACACTGTGCATACAGTGAACAGTTCAGCATTGGTATGAAGCGCGCAACTGACAGATGATGGGCGTGATAACCAGTGCTGTATCTGACACTGGTAATTAAATAGTATGTGATTTCTCAATTTCTTTTGATAGCATTTTCAGAAAAGGTGGTTGCACTGTGTCCTGGCTCGTGTTTTTTTGTTTTGTGTAGATCAACAATGAAAAACACTACAGGAGTAGCGGAAGCAGTACTCGTGTATAGATCCAAATATTTCAGCTAACCATCAAAAACTGGCATTTTTCGAACCATATGTTGTGCTGGAAACAATCAAGCAGTGCACTTCGATTTTCATTTCGCACGGTGTCTATTTTACTGGATTTGTTTTATTTGCGTGTTCATTCATCTGAATTTATTTCCAATGATTTTCACTGACTGCAGATGAAGCAAGGTGAGGCAGAATGAGGAAGAGCTGAGTCATCTCCCTTCGTCAGTCAGTCATCACACCACGTGACCAGCACACAGGTCAGTGAGGTCAGGTGGACTTTCTCACACGTGTGTATTTCAACACAGCGTTTCTATGTAATAACACGATGTTTATGGTCAGTCAACTTTGTGTCCAAATAGAAACCCACTTGTGGTCGTGTTTGCTCATGCTATTTAAATATGCGTTTAAAAGATGTGTGTATAAGTAATCGACACCACATAAAATCAAAGTTACAATACAATTTACACTAACACCATCAGACTGTATTTGTGTGTGACTGTCTTAGTGACTGTGACTGAGTGTTGCCTCCTGAATCTCCACACCCCCACCAAGTGAAGAGGATGAACAGTGCAGGGTGAAGTTGCACAGAAAGGACACCTGTAGGGACAGATCCTGCAGGAGACAACTGTGCATATAGTGAACAGTTCAGCATTGGTATGAAGCGCACAACTGACAGGTGATGGGCGTGATAACCAATGCTGTATCTGACATTAGAAAATTGCGTATCTCTGACATGTTGAACAGAAAGAACAGAAAGTACAGAAAGTGACGTTGCTCAGTGTCCTTGCCTGTCAGGACAGGTGTGTGTGTGGTGTTGGGTATGGGGCGGGGGTGGTGTGTGTGTGTGTGTGTGTGTGTGTGTGTGTGTGTGTGTGTGTGTGTGTGTGATCCCATCCCTCCAAAGACTGACAAACAGAACAGGACAGTGACGTTGCACAGAATTAGCACCTGGAGGGACAGATCCTGGAGGTGTCTGAACTGTGCATACAGTGAACAGTTCAGCATTGGTGTGAAGCGTACAACTGACAGATGATTGGCGTGATAATCAGTGCTGTATCTGACATTATTAGATAGGAAATAAATTCTCAAAACCTTGGGACTGGACATTTGTGAACAGGCCTCGAGAGTACGTAGAATTCAGGATGTTGTAGTGCAATGTACGAAAAAATGAAAACTAAAACTGAACAAAAGCTACTGCACGATTTTACTCTGTACATGAATTCGCCAAATGATTCGCATCAAATGTATGAATGATAGTTTCATATGGTTTAAATGATTACTAGCACATTTTCCCGAATTAAAACAATATAAACTGCGAAGAAGTTTGTCAAGACACATGATTTATTGGGACAAAGGTTGAGTCCTGCATTGCTGACCAGTGACAGTAAAATAAGTGGTAGCGTTTTATTCCATGCTCAAAATTTATGTGAACAGGACACAAGAATTACTATGATACATGAACAGTGGTTCTGGCATGAGGACTTAACAAGTACAGGTATCTTCATTATTTTGTTCTGTATGGAATCCCGATTCTGACCATCAGTTCTTCAAAACAGTTTGTGTGTTCCTTACCAAGTGGCCTGGGGAATACATAGAATGTGTTCATTGGGACATGTTCTTTAGACTTGTATTCTAGCAAACATTACCGTTTGTTTGTTACATGCCTTGACTGGTACTGGAGACAGGCAGTGTTTTGTTAACTGCAGTGTAAGGCTGTTTGATAACTATGGGCAACGTCACTGGTAACCAGCAAGTGTGTTTCAGTGTTTTAGGTGATGCATTTCCAGTACAAAATTTAAACTAATGGAAAAATGTCCTATATTTACCCCCCCCCCCTTCCAACCCCGCATTTATACCATAATTCAAATTTGGCAGACAGGTAAATTATGGTTTCTCACCGAAAAACTGCGGGGGGGGGGGGGGGGGATTAGGGTTTCCATATGCCACCCGACAAACACATGACCAGCACAGGTCACAGGGATTGTTTTTCACATAGTTTAGTTTCCCAATTGTTTTACCTGGCCATAGACCTGAAGGGTAGGATAGGTATCTACAGTGCAGGTGAACGAGTTCCTGGTCTGTCTTCTGTGACAACCAGCGGGATCCAGGGACACTTTTTCCGATATTCTGTTGGGTTTGTTTGTTTTTTTTATTAAAAAAAACTATTTTTAGCTCACGAAAGTGATAAGTTTGGAGCATTTGGAGCCTGCTTGTTCCCAGTCACCAACCACTCTTATTGTGTGCAGCTCCTGGGTTACGATTTTCACGTGCAATCGTTGAGTCATGGGTTTTACATTGGTGTCACGTCTCTGTCCTGTCATGGCAATCTCCAGGCTTTGAATCCTGTCTTTGTTGAGGAAGGTTGTCTGTTTGGTTTTGGACTTTAGGGCCAGCTGGTGCCCTCATATCAGGATCGCTGTTTTCTCCGGGTGCCATGATTGTTTTGTGTGCTTCAGCCATGAGGGTAGGAGTACCATACGGAAAGGTATTTAAAAAGCAGACATTTGAATGAGGTTATAGCTGTTTGAATTCCTTTCGCTGACCGTCTGAAGATTAGTAACGTGTTCCATGTCTAGAAAAGCAGTGTACGGAAAGTAGCTTTTGGGGACACTGTGTCTGTAACAGGTGCACTCCCATTCATTGTCCAGTTTAACCATATTTTTGACTCTGGAACTTGCCGAAGGGCTTGGTCAGGCGCCATTATTGTGCCAATTCACAAAGGGGCTGAGCCAGATAACCCAGATAATTACCGGGGAGTTTCGCTCTTGAGCATTTTGGGAAAGATGTTTTCTCATATTTTGAATAAACGTTTATCTAGCTGGGCTGACGCTAACCAAAAGATTGAGGTACAGGGCGGTTTTCGTGCAATATTTGAAAGGTCAGGAAAAGTCTGTTTCGTAGATTTTAAAGCTTTTAACCGTGTAAAAGAGCAACATTGTGGAAGAATCTACGTCAGGCAAGTATTGGTGGGAAAATGCTTCGCATTGCGACCAGTATCTACACGTCTGTGCGTGTCCCATTGGAGTGAGACAGGGATGTGTGCTTTTACCATGGTGAATTAAGTCAGCTATGAACAGGTCTTGAGAGTACGTTTGGATTTTAAACCAAGTTAATATTATTATTCTTAAACAAATTTAATGAGTGAAATCTGCATGTTGCTTTGTGATGGGTCGAGGAGAACAGGGATAGTGCAGGGTAAAGTTGCACAATATGCCCACCTGTAGGGACAGATCCTGGAGGTGTCAGACCTGTGCATACAGTGAACAGTTCAGCATTGGTATGAAGCACATGACTCACAGATGATGTGCGTGATCAGTGTCGAATCTGACATTAGAAAATTACGTAGTAAATTGTGATTCTATTAACCTTTAAAAAAAGGTATGTGACCAGGATATAAGAACACAACTGACAGATGAAGAGTATTTATGGCACGATGATATATAATAGCGACATTTCCGTACTTTTGTTGCTGCACTGGCATTGTTTTGCGCTTTAAAACAGAACTTGAAATTATGAGCAAATTACGTGACTTTGTGCGCATTCTAGTTTCTTCAGATTAGGCTTAGTGTTTCGTTTTCCTTAATGAGTTTTTGTGAAATGGTGTACTGTGAATGTCAGCTTACAGAAATGTATAATTGCACGGAAAATTACGAAAACAATACTACACAAAAGGGAATATGGGGTTACTGCAAGCACACAGATATATGGAGAAAGGACATAAAAAAGGGGAGGGGTTTATTGGAGCATTTCATGTGAGTGGGACTCGATTACACAATAAGTTAACATACTGTGTGTAGTTACACTTCATTATGCAGTTACAACACATTTTCAGTGGAAGATATGTGGGGCCTCCAGGATATATTATTATATGGTAAAAAACGTGTTTCGTTTTATATTTCAGCACATGAATACAATGTATGGATTGTAAGAAAGGTATCGACCATCGCTAGGAAAAGTATATCAATGTCTGTTTTTGTCTCTATATACATGTTTCTGTACACATATGCATCTATTCATCTATATGTGCGTGCGTGCGTGCGTCCGACGGCCAGTGCAGGGTGTTGCACAGAAAGAACATATGCAGGGACAGGTCCTGCAGGTGAAAGACTGTGCATACAGTGAACAGTTCAGCATTGGTGTGAAGCGCACATCTGGCAGATGACGGGCGTGATAACCAGTGCTGCATCTGACATTAACATTTAAAGTGATCTCTCGAATCTTTCACAGAAGCTTGACAATGTTGTGCTGGAAAGCATGTACAGCAAAGGTTATTACACTACACATGGGTGAGGGAATTACCTGTAAACTTTTCATTTCAACATGGTATATAGATGTATAGGATGACCAGTGCAGGATGTAGTTGCACAAAATAAAACCTGTGAGTGGGAGAGAGAGACGTTAAAGGAGAGCAGGACCAGTACAGTTGTATTTGCACAATATGGGTACCTGTAGGAACAGATCCTGGAGGTTTCTAACTTGTGCATACAGTGAATAGTTCAGCACTGGTATGAAGCATGCAACTGACAGTTGATTGGCGTAATAACCAGTGCTGCATCTGACATTAGAAAATATTTAACATGTAATTCCTGAAATGAATTCACACTTCACAATTATGTGAACAGGACATAATGTTACTACTATGATACATGAAAAGTGAGTAAGCACGTGATATCTGAATATTAATGAATGACAGTATAATGATGTGAAACATTAATTTATTGAAAACGTTGACAGTGGTTTGGCATAAGGACTGGCTGTCTTAAGCATAGAGCATCATGGCTTTGTGGCTGTTTTTTTAATAGACAAAGTTACGTCTGTTTTTAAGCAATAATTATTCTTTATTCAAAACGATATGTTGTGATTTGTTGATGGAACATATTCTACAAACACGTAGCTATTCTGCAAATTGTGTAGATATACAAATATTTTCGTTTTTATTTTTGATACATACCGTGACGAAGTACAGGATGACATGCAAGGAGCTCTGTTCTTGCTGCAGGATAATTCATTTTGAGAACGCGACTCATTTTCTATGCTACATACTTGCATTTTCCCCATGGACAAACCAAAACATTGAAACGTAAACGGCGAAGAAAAGAGGTTCATTGACAAGACACGTGACTTACTAGGACAAGGCCAGTAGTCCACACAGTGCTGAATTCTAAAGTGTTGATGCTGTAAACCCTTTGAAATACTTTTCCACTCTGGCTGGTTTTGTGTGGAAAGACAAGTGCAGTGTGAAGCTGCACAGAGAAAACACCTGTAGGAATGGTGGCTGTGCACACAGTAAATAGTTTAGCGTTGGTTTGAAACGCACAACTGGCAGATGGTGGGCGTGATAACCAGTGCTGTATCTGACACTGGTACATTAGATAACGATATATGATTTTTCAACTCTGAGAGACGTTTCACAACTATGTAAACTGGCCCGAGAGCACGTAGGCTGTCTGTAATGTATGAAAGCTGGTTTACACAAGGGATGGTCTTTAACAAGCACAGACATGTGAATGAGGTTATTGCTGTGAAATCCTGACACTGACCGTCCTGAAGCCAGTTATGTCTAGAGTAGCAGTGTACGTTAATGTGCTAATGGGGACATACCCCCCACACACACCTCCCGCAACCCCCCTCTCTTATAATGTATGATAGTTGGACTACCAGTACAGGTGAAGTTGCACAGAAGAGGCATCTGTACGGACAGATCCTAGAGGTGTTTGTATTGTGCATACAGTGAACAGTTCAGCATGGTATTGAAGCGCACAGATGATGGGCGTTGTAACCAGTGCTGCATTTGACGGTAAACATAGCTACATTTTCTGGTATGTGAACAAACATGATCGATTCTGCAGTGTATGGGAGATTCAGATAATGAACAGCGTCATCTGTGACCACCATCCAGAATGTGTAATCATTCGTTTTCTTTTAAACTGGTCCGATTCACGACCCTCTAGAGGGCAGTGTCAGCGGTGTTGGCTGATGCAGACATAACATCTGTATATGAAGCGCACAACTGACAGGTGGGCGTGATAACCTGTGCTGCATCTCAAGATAGCAATTGATTTCACGAATCGTGTTGCACTTCCAGAACACACGTACATGGTCAGATTGTTTATACGGGACAACTTAACACGTATCATGACTATTGTGCTTGGATGTGTACAGAGGATTCCGGACATAATGGTACGTGTATGGAATGAGGTTGTACTGTGTATCAGTGTAGAGGATGACCAGTGCAGGGTGAAGGTGCACAAACTATACACATGTAGGGACAGATCCTACAAGTGAATGTCCTGTGCATACAGTGAATAGTTCAGCATTGGTGTGAAGCGCTCAACTGATAGATGATGGGCATGGAAACCAGTGCTGTATCTGACATGTGATTTCTCGTGAGATGGGTCAGAGATCAGGGCCAGTTCAGTAAAGTTGCATAAGTCAAACACCTGTAGGGACAGATCCTCTTGGTGTATGTATTGTGCATACAGCGAACAGTTCAGCATTGGTATGAAGCGCACATCTGACAGATGGGCGTGGTGACCAGTGCTGTATCTGACACTAAGAAAATTGCAAAATGATTGCTTGCATCTTTATATAACCCTACCAGAATATTGCATATTTAACGTTCTGGTTAGAACGCATACATGTGGCTAGTTACAGATATTATGATAGTCTGGCTAGAATGCACTTGTACGAGGTTATCATTTTTCATTCGAGGTTAGTAATCCATTTTTGTATACTCGCAATGTATTTACATGTCTCTTTACTGTTCCTGCTTTCTCTGTATCATGGAATGAGTAGGTATGAGCATGCGTGCGTTTCAACTGAGCAAAAGAGATTTTGTTTTGTGTTGCATCATTTATTCATATGCAATTGTTTCGTATGATTATTTTGAATGCAGGTTAGAGGCAAGACCCAGAATGAGGAAGAGAAAGTGGAGTGACCTCCCTTCGTCAGCCTTTCAGCAGTCATCACACCACGTGACCAGCACACAGGTGAGTGCGGTTTGAATTTGCCAGAGACATGGAGTGGAGGAGGATAGGTATCTCCAGTGCTGTTGAAATATTCGTGTTTTGAACTTGGTCATGAGTGCCAACATCTGAAGTCTCACGGCGTGCTTTGGCTATTTACTTTTTTTAAAATTGTATATTTTTGCTTTTTTGGATGTAGAAAATGATTAAAAACAGTTTAGTATTCATGACAAAGCACCTGTAGTGATAGACCTTAGCTCAGCTGTGCATACAATGAATAGTTCAGCATCGTTACGAAGCGAACTGACAGATTATGGGCGTGGTTACCAGTGCTGTATCTGTCATTTGAAATCTCTGTGGCTTCAGAAAGATAAGTAGATTTGTAGGGAACACGGCGTTACAATACAAGGGAATAACAGTAATTTGCATGTGGAAGACTGTGATGTGTGAGGATTCTGATTTTTAACTTTAATCAGATGAAGGGTGTAGCTGCACAGAAATGGCACCTGTAGGGATGTATTCTTGAGGTAAAAGCACGTGTTCACACGGCGAATAGTTCAGCATTGGTGTGAAGCGCAGAACTGACAGATAATGGGCGTGATAACCAGTGCTGTATCTGACATCAGAAAATTGCATGTCTCTGACATGTTGAACAGAAAGGGACGTCGCTCAGTGTCCTTGCCTGTAGGGACAGATCGTGTGTGTGTCGCTGTGTGCGTGATGTGTGCATGTGTGGAATCCCATCCCTCCAAAGACTGACATAAGCTCAATGAACAGAAAACTGGACAGTGACGTTGCGCAGCACAAACACCTGGAGGGACAGACCCTGGAGGTGTATGTACTGTGCATACAGTGAACAGTTCAGCATTTGCATGAAGCACACATCTGACAGATGATGGATGTGTAACCAGTGCTGCATCTGACAGTTAACAAACCAGAAATTGATTTGTATCTTTTTGATCAGCGTTGAATAATTTGTACAGTACATAAGAGCATGTGTGTGACAGGATGAAGTACCCGAAACGTTAACAACCATAGACATGATTTTGATACTTTTGTTGGAATTTGTCATAGACATGGGAGGATTTGTATCTGTTAGAAAACGGTAATATTGTCTTGCATTTTGTCCACCATTGAAAACTTCTGATAACTAAGGAAACGCGTTTGCTTTATACTTGTCCACTGAAGACAAATTAAAAAGTGAAATGGCTCATTCCCATTGAATAGAACGCTTAAACATAAACAGCACAGAAATCATGCATGACAGATAACGGGATGAAGGCAGAGGCCGGGAGTGCTGACAGTGCACAATGATAGAGGGAAGAGAGATAATCCCTTCATACTTTGACATGTTCAGAACTGAACAGAAGGAAAATGCAGGATGAAGTTGCACAGATGTCTACACCTAGGGACAGATCCTGGAGGTTTCAGAACTGTGCATACAGTGAACAGTTCAGCATTGGTGTGAAACGTACAACTGACAGATGATGGGCGTGATAACCAGTGCTGCATCTGACATTTTAAATGCTTTTCACAAATGTATTTAGAAAAAAAACTTTATATAAACCACCAGCATGATTCTTGTGTTCTTTTACCCTGATTGTATTTTCTCTTCTAAGCAGCTGTTGGTAATGTGAGCTCAATTCTTAGCGGACGAATGAATACATATAAATCTGCTTATAGGAAGTAATTGCATGGACATGTAGAACTACAAACGTTGCTGTTTGATTTTGAAACTCACTGAAACAATGACAGTGTTAATAATGCAGTGTAAGGTAGTCGATGGACAACGTCACCAGTAACCAGCTGTGTGTGTTGTGTGTGTGTGTGTGTGTGTCAGAGAGGGACCGATGCAGTTGCATTATTTCCACGATGTCCAAACGATGGGCAACGTCACCAGTAACCTGTGTGTGTGGGTGTGTTGTTGTTGTACATAGGAGAGCTGGAACATTACAGGGTGTGGTTGCACAACTTGCCACCTGTAGGAACAGATCCTGGAGGTGTGTGTACTGTGCATACAGTGAACAGTTCAGCATTGGTGTGAAGCGTACAACTGACAGATGATGGGCGTTATAACCAGTGTTGCATCTTACATAACTATCAACCAATGATTTTTATGCTTATGACTAAATTCAGAGAATGATGAAAACAGGACATGAGAGCACATGTATGGAAAGAGGTAGTACTGCATGTAATATGGAATGAAAAATTACAGGAAACAAATGATTCAGATGATTCTTCTCGGTAATTTGTTCAGTATTATGGGTCGTATGAATACATAGAAATATGTGCTTGTAGTAACAGCTTACACGTAAATGCAGAATTTCATTGCTGTTCGATTTTTAAAACGTGCCGTTACTGGGAAAAGGACTGTTCTGCCTTAATACTGCAGTGTGACAGGAATGATGCTTCAGCACATATAGTTTGGCATTGGTATGGAGCACATAACTGACAGATAATGGGCGTGCTAACCAGTGCTGTATTAGCACTTAGTAACATTTAATTTGTTTTAACGTTACGACGTGTGTGACCTTCAACACAAATATTGACGTGAACAGAAAGCAGTACTGGTAAAGATGCACAGAACAGACACCTGTAGGGACAGATCCTGGAGGTGTAGACACTGTGCATACAGTAAACAGTTCAGCATTGGTATGAAGCGCACAACTGACAGTTGATGGGCGTGATAACCAATGCTGTATCTGACATTGAAATATGCCAACATGTGATTCCTCTGTTCCTTATGAGTAACGTTTGAGATTAATGTGACCAGTCAGACTTTGCACGTGTATGGACAGTTCAGGATTGGTATGAAGCGTGCCACTGGCAGATGAATGGTGTGATAATCAGTGCTGTATTAGTACTTAAGTATTCAATTTGTTTTAACGTTACGACTGTGTGTGTGTGTGTGTGTGTGTGTGTGTGTGTGTGTGTGTGTGTGTGTGTGTGATCCTATCCCTCCAGACTGACTGGTTCAGTGAACAGAAAGAACAGTTATGTTGCACAGTCTCAATGCCTGCAGGAACATGCACTTGTACGAGGTTATTTCAATTCTCAGAGCGACTTTGAGGCTTTTTCAGAAAAGTCACCTGTAACCTTTCTGTATTCTGTGTATATACCCTGCACCCGACATTAGGGAAAAAAAAGAAAAATGACAATGTGCTTGAACAGACTGAATCAGTGCCTAAAGTTGGACAGAGGTAAGAAGTGACCATGTAGGTGTGTAATTATCCGTTGATTTCTCTTAATACCGGTCAGTCGGATTCACGACCCTGTACAGGGCAGTGTCAGTGGTGTTGGCTGATGCACAGACATAACATCTGTATATGATGCACAGACAGAACATCTGTATTTGATGTACAGACAGAACATCTGTATATGATGCACAGTCAGAACATCTGTATTTGATGCACAGACAGAACATCTGTATATGAAGCACAGACAGAACATCTGTATATGAAGTGCACACGTGACAGATGGGCGTGACCAGTGCTACATCTGACGTTAGAGCAGCTGTTGCAACTATTGACAGTCAAAATCACTGACATTTGAGAATTACATGAACATAGGACGTCAGAATTTAGGAGGTAGTATCTGATACATGAGTTATCAGATAGGTAAATATGTATGGTTACGTATTAGACTATTCTGTGCATACAGGTTTCTGAATCGTGTTTTACTCTGTAATGTGATGTATAAATTATGAGGATCACTAGAGCAGGGTGAGGCAGCATAGACATAGCCCTGCAGGGACAGACTCTGGAGATGTTTTCACTGTGCATCGGTATGTTGAATCGATCATACACGACTGAACACACCACTAAAGTACAGCATGTTGTTGCACAGAATGAACACCTGTAGGGACAGATCCTGGAGGTGTGAGAACTGTGCATACAGTGAACAGTTCAGCATTGGTATGAAGCGCGCAACTGACAGATGATAGGCGTGATAACCAGTGCTGTATCTGACACTGGTAATTAAATAGTATGTGATTTCTCAATTTCTTTTGATAGCATTTTCAGAAAAGGTGGTTCCACTGTGTCCTGGCTCCTGTTTTTTGTTTTGTGTAGATCAACAAAATGAAAAACACTACAGGAGTAGCGGAAGCAGTACTGGTGTATAGATCCAAATATTTCAGCTAACCATCAAAAACTGGTATTTTTCGAACCATATGTTGTGCTGGAAACAAGCAGTGCACTTCGATTTTCATTTCGCACGGTGTCTATTTTACTAGATTTGTTTTATTTGCGTGTTCATTCATCTGAATTTATTTCCAATGATTTTCACTGACTGCAGATGAAGCAAGGTGAGGCAGAATGAGGAAGAGCTGAGTCATCTCCCTTCGTCAGTCAGTCATCACACCACGTGACCAGCACACAGGTCAGTGAGGTCAGGTGGACTTTCTCACACGTGTATTTCAACACAGCGTTTCTATGTAATAACACGATGTTTATGGTCAAGTCAACTTTGTGTCCAAATAGAAACCCACCTGTGGTCGTGTTGCTCATGCTATTTAAATATGCGTTTAAAAGATGTGTGTCTAAGTAATCGACACCACATAAAATCAAAGTTACAATACAATTTACACTGACACCATCAGACTATTTGTGTGACTGTCTTAGTGACTGTGACTGAGTGTTGCCTCCTGAATCTCCCAGTGAAGAGGATGAACAGTGCAGGGTGAAGTTGCACAGAACGCACACCTGTAGGGACAGATCCTGCAGGTGACAAAACTGTGCATATAGTGAGCAGTTGAGCATTGGTATGAAGCGCACAACTGACAGGTGATGGGCGTGATAACCAATGCTGTATCTGACATTAGAAAATTGCGCATCTCCGTCATGTTGAACAGAAAGAACAGAAAGTGACGTTGCTCAGTGTCCTTGCCTGTAGGGACAGGTGTGTGTGTGGTGTTGGGTGTGGGGTGGGGGTGGGGTGTGTGTGTGTGTGTGAGATCCCATCCCTCGAAAGACTGACATAAACAGAACAGGACAGTGACGTTACAGAATCAGTACCTGTAGGGACAGATCCTGGAGGTGTACTTTCTGTGCATACAGTAAACAGTTCAGCATTGGTACGAAGCGCACAGACAGATGATGGGCGTGATAACCAATGCTGTATCTGACATTTTAAGAATACCAGTCATTGATATTTCTCTTATGACTAACATTTAAGAATTATGGCAAAGGCGGTACTGCAATACATGAACAATGAATGGTTTAGGCATGATGACTTTTAAACGTAGACATCTCCCTGCTTTTGTTGTGTGTGTGGAGGTATGCTCTCCTCTCTGTCTGTCTCTCTCTCTCTCTCTGTCCCTGCCTCTGTACATGTAGTTGTACAGAATCCACACCTGTAGGGACAGATCCTGTAGGTGTATCAGCTGTGCAATACAGTAAACAATTCAGCATTTAAGATTTAAGACTCGTAACAACTGTGTAAACAGGCATTGAGTAACGTAGAATGAAGGTTGTACTGTAATGTAGTAATGTATGACTGGGAACAAATACTGCACTGATATACCACCTGCAGGGACAGATCCTTCAGGTATATGCCCTGTGCACACTGTTCACAGTTCAGCATTGGGAAATACCACACAACTTGAGTATGTGTGTGTGTGACAACTAGTGCTGTCTGACAAGAAAACAAAACATGTGATTGCTCCAATCCTTACAATGAACGTTTCAGAATTCCGAGAGCAGGACAAAGGAGCATGTTTTTTATTTTTTTATTTTTTACAGAATGTGTTTGTGCCACTTTACAAGGAAACGAAGGGTGGTCTTGGCAAGAGTACCTCAGCAGGCATGGACGTGTCCAGGATTTTGTTGTATAAAATCCTGAATTGACACAATGTCGGGTTGAGTTACAGGCTTAACTAGACTAAGAATCAATACTGTTTATTCAGAATGATTACTCTTGTTACACTGCTGGCAGTTGTATAGTTTCTATGTATGTTGATTTGGTTATATGTGTGTAGAGACGATGTGATTTTTTCCGCTGTGGTCTGTCAGTAAGGATCAGGACCAGTGCAGGGTGGAATTGTACACATCTGACGAAGAGGATGACCAGTTCAAGTTGCACAGAACCTTCACCTGTAGGGACAGATCCTGCAGGTGTTCAGAATGTGCATACAGTGAACAGTTAAACATTGGTATGAAGCGTACATCTGACAGGTGTGTGTGCGAGTGAGTGTGTGAGTGAGTGAGAGATCCTTAGCCTCCACACTAATATTGGCCTGAGGAACAGGAGCAGTACAGGCGAAGTTGCACAGGAAACCACCTGTAGGGACAGATCCTGGAGGTGTCTGTCTTGTGCATACAGAAAACAGTTCAGCATTGGTGTGAAGCGCACATCTGGCAGATGATGGGTGTGGTAACCAGTGCTGTATCTGACATGTGATTTCCTCGTGAGATGGGTCAGAGGAGAGCAGGACCAGTTCAGTGTGAAGTTGCACAAGCATCCACCTGTAGGGACAGATCCTGGAGGGTTCTTAACTGTGTATACAGTCAATAGTTCAGCATTGGTATGAAGCGCACATCTGACAGATGGGCGTGATAACCAGTGCTGTATCTGACACCAAGAAAATTGCAAAATGATTGCCTGTATCTTAATATAACCCTACCAGAATACTGCATATTTTAACTCTGGTTAGAACGCTTACAAGTGGATAGTTATAGATAAGTCTGGCTACAATGCACTTGTACGAGGTTATCAATTTTCATTCGAGGTTATTTATCTATTTTCTATACTCGCAATGTATTTACATGTCTCTTTACTGCTCCTGCTTTGTTTCTCGTGGAATGAGTAGGTATGAGCATGCGTGCGTTTCAACTGAGCAAAAGAGATTTTGTTTTGTGTTGCATCATTTATTCATATGCAATTTGTTTCGTATGATTTTGAATGCAGGTTAGAGGCAAGACCCAGAATGTCAAAGAGAAAGTGGAGTGACCTCCCTTCGTCAGCCTTTCAGCAGTCATCACACCACGTGACCAGCACACAGGTGAGTGCGGTTTGAATTTGCTGCAGACATGGAGTGGAGGAGGATAGGTATCTCCAGTGCTGTTGAAATGTTCGGGTTTTGAACTTGGTCATGAGTGACAACTTCTGAGGTCTCACGGCGAGCTTTGGTTCACTTTTTTAAATTTTATATGTTGGCTTTTTTAACTTGAAAATGATTAAAACACCTGTTCAATATTCATGACAAAACACCTGTAGCGACAAACCTTGTAGGTAGCTCAGCTGTGCATACAATGAATAGTTACCAGTGCTGTATCTGTCATTTGAAAATATCAGGAACATTTGAAAATATCTCTGGCTTCAGAAAGATTATAGATTTATAAGGAACAGTGTTACAATACAAGGGAATAACAGTAAATTTGCATGTGGAAGACTGCGTGCTATGTGTGAGGATTCTGATTTTAACTTAAATCAGATGAAAGGGTGTAGCGGCACAGAAATGGCACCTGTAGGGATGCATTCTTGCGGTAAAGCACATGTTCACACGGCGAATAGTTCAGCATTTCTATGAAGCGCACCATTGTTAGATGGGTGTTATAACCAGTGAGCATGACAGAAAACAAAGTAGCAAATGTACAGATCTACAGAGAATAATTACTTTCAAAATAACTTCCAAACCTTATTTGTTGCTAGTTACCAGATGATATACAATAGGTTCGACCATGTATTTGACTATTGTGTATATTTGTGTGTGTGGAGTGGAGTCTGAATCAAGGGAATTACCCTAAGGACTCTATCAGTGCATGTTGCACAAATAACCACCTGTAGGGACAGATCCTGGAGGTGTTTGAACTGTGCATACAGTGAATAGTTCGGCATTGGTGTAAAGCGCACAACTGACAGATGACGGGCGTGATAACCAGTGCTGCATCTGACATCAGAAAATTGCATGTCTCTGACATGTTGAAAAGAAACAGTGACGTTGCTCGGTGTCCTTGCTTGCAGGGACAGAGCGTGTGCGTGATGTGTGGGATTTTGTGTGCGTGCATGTGGGTGTGGGGGGGTGTGGTGGGGGTGTACGTGCGTGTGTCCGGGCGGGTGGGTGTGTAATCCCATCCTTCCATAGACTGAAGCTTAGTGAACAGAAAGAACTGGACAGAGTGACGTTGCACAGAATAAACACCTGTAGGGACAGATCCTGCAGGTGATTCCCCTGTGCATACAGTGAACAGTTCAGCATTGGTGTGAAGCGCACAACTGACAGATAATGGGCGTGATAACCAGTGCTGCATCTGACATATAAAATGCTTTTCACAAATGTATTTAGAAACAGGACTGTATAAACCATTGGCATGATTCTGGTGCTTATACCCTGATTTTTTCTTTTTCTAAGCAGCTGTTGGTAATGTGAGCTCAGTTAACGGACGAATGAATACATATAAATGTGTTTATAGGAAGTAATTGCATAGACGTGTAGAACAATTGATTTTGAAACACACCGAAACTAGAATTAGTGTTCTACGTTAATAACGCAGTGTAAGGTAAACGATGGACGTCGTAACCAGTAACCTGTGTGTGTGTGTGAGGTGAACAGGACCGATGCAGGGTGTCGTTGCACATTTTCCCACCTGTAGGAACAGATCCTGGAGGTGTAGACGGTGTGCATACAGTGAACAGTTCAGCATTGGTGTGAAGCGCACAATTGACAGGTGATGGGCGTGATAACCAGTGCTGTATCTGACATTTTAAGAATACCAGCCATTGATATTTCTGTTCCATATGACTAACATTTGAGAATTATGGCAGAAGGCGGTACTGCAATATATGAACAATGAGTGGTTTAGGCATGACTTTTAAACGTAGACATCTCCCTGCTTTTGTTGCTGTATGTATGTTGATTCGGTTGTGTGTGTGTATAGAGGATGACCAGTGAAGTTGTCTACATCTCTTAGGATGTAGAGGATGACCAGTGCAACAGTGAACAGTTCAGCATTGGTGTGAAGCGCGCAGATGGTGGGCGTGATAACCAGTGCTGTATCTGACATAGAAAATAAATGAAGTGATTTCACGAATCGTGTTGCACTGTCAGATATGCTTTGGTCAGAATGTTTATACGGGACTACTTAACAGGTATCGCGTACGATTATGTATTAGACTATTGTGCTTGGATGTGTAGAGGATTGTGAATCTTTGTACTCTATGATCTGGTGTATCAGTGCAGGGTGTAGCTGCAGAGAAATACAACCTGTAGACATCACCTTGAGGTGTACCATGTGTGCACACAGTATTCAGCGTTGGTATGAAGCACACAGGTGACAGATGGGCGTGATAACAAGCACCATATGACACAGGGCATAATGGTACGTGTATGGAATGAGGTTGTACTGGTGTATCAGTGTAGAGGATGACCAGTGCAGGGTGAAGCTGCACACATCTTCCATCTGTAGGGACAGATCCTGCAGGTGTATGGTATGTGTATAGTGAACAGTTCAGCATTGGTTAGAAGCGCACAACTGACAGATGGGCGTGATAACCAGTGCTGCATCTGACATTTGCTAAATTGCCACAAGTGATTCTGGAATCCTTGTAACAGCAGTTGAAGAATGGCATCAGTTCATAAAAGCATGTGTGGTGTTTTTTCTTCACCTCCAGTTTGTCATTATTTCCAGTGGTCATTCATGTTAATTGCAGTGATTTTTGTGTTGGCTTCAGATTTGAATCAGTGACCCAGATAACTCAGCTCTCCCTTCGTCAGCCTGTCAGCAGTCATCACACCACGTGACCAGCAAACTCATGCTTCACAGTTCTATCAAATGAGGTAACCCCCCTATTACACGCATGCTGGCGCACACACACTAATAAAAATAATTATCATTATCAATAGTGCATGGTGCAGTTGCACATTCAAACACCTGTAGGGACAGATCCTGGAGGTGTGACTTCTGTGCATACAGTGAACAGTTCAGCATTGGTATGGAGCGTGCAACTGACAGGTGATGGGCGTGATAACCAGTGCTGTATCTGACATTACGAAATAGTAACCCATGATTTCTCGGAACTTTGTGAATTATGTGAACAGTACTTAAGAGCATGAACATGGAAGGAGACGTGACAACATCAAGAACCATAGACATGGTGTTGACTTTCACCACGGGTTTTCTCTTCAAACTAGGTGTTTGTGATGTATGCTCAGTGTTTAGTACTTGTAGGAACTGATGCGTAGAATTACAAACATTGCCATTTGATTTTTGAAACGTATCAATACTAGTGACATAGTGCTTTGTTAGTGCAGTGTGAGGTAGTTTGACGATGGACAACGTCACCAGTGATTAGCGGCCGTGTGGTCATTTCAGATGGTAAAACAATCTGGTGTTGATGCATATACTGATTTTGTGCACACAGGCAAGGTCACTCCTTGATTTTTTCTTTTATTTTGGGTGTATGTTGGTGTGTAGGGTGAATTCCTGAATCTTGGGCACTCAAATAAGGATGACCAGTACAGGGTAAAGTTGCACAGACGGTGACACCTGTATGGACAGATCCTGGAGGTGTGACAACTGTGCACACAGTGAACAGTTCAGTATTGGTGTGAAGCGCACAGCTGACAGATGGTGGGCGTGATACCCAGTGCTGTATCTGACAAAGAAAAACAAAGGATCATTTGTTAGTGTTTGTACCATTTCCTGTGTGTGTGACTGTTGGGGGGGGGGGGAGAATCCTCCAACAGGACACTGTCTTGGTGAACTGGACAGGACACAGGACGAAGTTGCACAGACAGCAAACACAACCTGTAGGGACATATACTGGAGGTGTATACACTGTGCATACAGTGAACAGTTCAGCATTGGTATGAAGCGCACAGCTGACAGATGATGGGCGTGATAACCAGTGCTGTATCAGCTGATGGGCGTGATAACCAGTGCTGTGATTCAGGGACAGGCAGAGTGCTATATTACTGCAGTTTATGGCAGTTTGATAATGGACAAATGTCACCAGTGACCAATATGTGTCGACCCACATGAAGTGAAAACGATCGGGTTTCATTGCACATAAATTGTGTGCGTGCGGCGTCCTTATGTGCTGTGATGGGCCAAAGGAGACCAGGTGCCAGTTGCACTGCTTGGTTCTAACTTTTTGACAGTGACACGTGACTAAATGCCTATGTTGACCGAACTATGCCATTGGTCAGTTCCATACTGCACGCAGTAAGTAGCAGGTTACGACATACTAGGCTCTTTCGTCTGAGCAATGCAACTGGCTCCAGGACCTGTACAGCGTGTAGTTTCACACACCCACCTTTAGGGACCGATCCTGCCAGTGTCAGCACTGTGCATACTGTGAATAGTTCAGCATTGGTGTGAAGCGCACAACTGACAGATGGTGGGCATCAAAACCAGTGCTGCATCTGGCATGAAACTAAACAGAAACATGTAATTTCACAAGTCAGATTTTGAGAAGTATGAAAAACAACCAAAGACTACAAACGGGAAAGAAATGACTGTGGTACGTGAAAAGATGTTGCAGGCCATGATACATAGACATGAGTGATCACAGCCATGAGTAACTTAACAGGGGTGGGTGGGTGTGTGTGTGTGTGGGGGTGGGTGTGTGTGTGTGTGTGTGTGTGTGTGTGTGTGTGTGTGTGTGTGTGTGTGCAATCCCAACCCTCCAAAGACTGAAATAAGTTTAGTGAACAGAAAGAACTGGACAGCAACTTTTGCACAGATGCTGCACCTGTAGGGACAGATCCTCACGGTGTGTAAACTGTGCATACAGTGAACAGTTCAGCATTGGTGTGAAGCGCGCAACTGACAGATGGGCGTGATAACCAATGCTGTATCTGACAATAAAAACATAGCCACATGTGATAATGATCACCAGTAAAAATGCCATGAAAGTTTGGTTGAAATTGAAAATTGATTTTTCTGCAACACATGAAAGAAAACCCAACTGTTATAGTTTGGGTATGACGATTTTGACAGTCAAGTGGAACGACGTATGGTGACAATGACCGTCCTGAAGCCAGTTGTAAGTGACGTGCTCCATGTCTACAGTAGCAGTGCATAGAATAGTGCTGGAGGGGACTTTTTGCAGATGTGTAGGTCTGCAAATGTCGATATGAATATTGGTCTATACTGTGACACTGGATGACATGTGCAGAACTATTGCTGCAGTGTAATAAGTAGGCTTGTGTGTGTATATTTGCTTGAGCGTGTGTGTTTGCTTGTGTTACCAGCGTGGAGAGATGGAGACAGTGACCCATCCCTCCACACACTGACTTGGTGAACTGAAAGAAGAGCACAGAAGTTGCACACAGATACCACCTGTAGGGACAGATCCTGGAGGTGAACCGGCTGTGCTTACAGTAAACAGTTCAGCATTGGTGTGAAGCGCACAACTGACAGATGGGCGTGGTAACCAGTGCTGTATCTGACATGTGACTTCGTGAGATGGGTCAGAAGAGCAGGACCAGTGCAGGGTGAAGTTGAACATAGGGCCACCTGAAGGGACAGATCCTGCAGGTGTACGTATTGTTTATATAGTAAACAGTTCAGCATCGGTATGAAGCGCACAACTCAATAATTAACATGTAACAAGACCATGTATATGAAAGGAGGCAGTACTTTGAAAAAGCAATTTCGGTATAAGGATGACTGAACAAGTGTTTTGTTTCCACATGGAATCCCGACTTTTTCTTCAAACCAATTTCAGGTGATACGTGTGTAGTCTTTGGATGAGTTTGATTCATTCACGTGAAGTGTGACGTTCCCTGTGTCTCTTTGCACTTCGACACGATGTGTCAGTGTAGAGGATGACCAGTGCAGGGTCTAGCTGCACAGCATCAACACCTGTTGGCACAGACCCTGGAGGAACAAAAAACAAAGTTTCGGCATGACGACTTTAACTCGCTCCATACGAACGACGAAAGAGACGTTAACAGCGTTTCACCACAATTACCACCATCAAAATATTGCAAGCGGAAGGCTCTTATACTGAAGAGGTGAAAAGAGGTGAATGTTGACAAAGAATACAATTCTGACGACAGAAGCTAAAGGTTGGGTCATTGAGACACCCACTGGACATCCGAGGGGTCTGTGTAGAGAAGAGAGGGCTGGCCGTACTGAGTGAGTTAACGAGCATAGACATGATTATATTCCGTATGAATTCAGCCAGTCTGCATGTCCTGGTGTGTCTGTATAGATGTCCATGGTGGTGTGGGGTGGGGAGGGGTTCTCTGTTAACACTGGAGAGGACCAGTGCAGGTGTAGTTGTACAGAAATGGGTTTGTGCCACTTTACAAGAAAACGAAGGGTGGTCCAGGCAAGAGTACCTCAGCAAGCATGGAGGTGGCCAGGATTTTGTTGTATTAAATCCTGAATAATTGACACAAGTCATGTCGGTTTGAATGAGTTACACGGTCAACTGGGAGGACTGAGAATCAATACTGTATATTTAGAATAGTTACTCTTGTTACACTGCTTGCAGTTTATATGTATGGCTGATTGGGTTCTATGTGTGTAGAGGTGATGAGAATTTGTTTTTCCACTCTGGTGTGTCGGGGTGGATAAGGACCAGTTCAGGGTGAAATTGCACAAAACATCCACCTGTAGGGGCAGATCCTGGAGGTGCATGCACTGTGCATACAGTGAATAGTTCAGCATTGGTATAAAGCGTGCAACTGACAGATGGTGGGCGTGATAACCAGTGCTGCATCTGACAGTAAATACAGCCACAGTTTATCGGATCATTACGACTGACGTTTGAAAATAATGTGAACAGACCTTGACTGTATAAAAGGATGCTGCTTTACATCGCAAGACATGAACACTGCACGCAGTGTGTACTATAGGTCGTCAGATGCATATGTAATGTGCTATGATGCATGAAAAGAGTGGTTTGGACATGAGGAATAACAAGCATAGACATCTCCACGATTTTATTTTTCTTTAAACCAGTTTTGCTTTAATGGTTAATGTGAGGGAGAGGGGGGAAGAAATAGGGGAGAGGGGGGATGGAAACTCTCACCCCACCCATCGGGGAGAACAGGACCAGTGCAGGGTGAAGTTGCACAGAGTTCACACCTGTAGGGACAGATCCTGGAGGTGTTCACAATGTGCATACAGTGAATAGTTCAGCATTGGTGTGTGAAGAGCACAACTGACAGATGACGGGCGTGATAACCAGTGCTGTACCTGACATCAGAAAATTGCATGTCTCTGACATGTTGAACAGAAACCGAAAGTGACGTTGCTCAGTGTCCTTGCTTGCAGGGACAGAGCGTGTGGGTGTGTGGTGGGGGTGTGCGTGCGTGCGTGTGTGTGCGGGCGGGTGGATGTGTAATCCCATCCCTCCAAAGACTGAAGCTTAATGAACAGAAAGAACTGGACAGTGACGTTGCACAGAATAAACACCTGTACGGACAAATCCTGCAGGTGACATCACTGTGCATACAGTGAATAGTTCAGCATTGGTGTGAAGCGCACAACTGACAGGTGATGGGCGTGATAACCAGTGTTGCATCTGACATAAATATCAACCAATGATTTTTATGCTTATGACTAAATTCAGAGAATAACAGGACATAGAGCACATGTATGGAAAGAGGTAGTACTGCATATAATGTGGAATGAAGTTACAGGAAACAAATGATTCAGGAGATGATTCTTCTCGGTAATGTATTCAGTATTTATGGGTCGTATGAATACATAGAAATGTGCTTGTAGTAACAGCTTATACATAATGCAGAATTTCATTGCCGTTTGATTTTTAAAACGTGCCGTTACTGGGAAAAAGGACAATGTTCTACCTTAATACTGCAATGACAGGAATGATGCTTCAGCACATAGTTTGGCATTGGTATGGAGCACATAACTGACAGATAATGGGCGTGATAACCAGTGCTGCATTAGCACTTGTAAGTAGCATTTAATTTAACATTAGAATAGTTTGTGTGTGTATGTGTGTGTGTGTGTGTGTGTGTGTGTGTGTGTGTGTGTGTGATCCCTCCACACAGTGTTGGATTAGTAAACTTAAATGTGCAGGGTGAAGCTGCACATAATCGCCACCTGTCAGACAGATCCTGTTGGTGTCCTTGCTGTGCACACAGTGAACAGTGTATGAGGCGTGCATGACATGTTGCACAGGACAGTCACCTGTAGGGACAGACCCTGGAGGTGTTGAGACTGCATACAGGGAACAGTTCAGCATTGTTATGAAGCGCACAACTGACAGATGATGGGCGTGATAACCAGTGCTGTATCTGACATTTAAAACGGCCACATGCGATTTATTGTATCCTGATGACTAACGTTTGAGAATGTAAACAGGACGAGTATGTAGGAATACTGTTTATAATGCAATACATGAAATATATTGACAGTTTGGGCATGGGGACATTGACCGACATCTGCATGATAATGTAACAGCCTGAAATCCTGGCGCTGACCGTCCTGAAGCCAGTTACATGTAACGTGTTACACGTGTATGCACTTTATGACCATTGTCCACAGCTGAAGCTTACAGAAATAGAAGGCATCACCCGAATGCAATGAACGCTTGCAAATGCCGTAAGGTCATTGGAGAGCTTTATGTTGACCAGACCCTTAGATATGTACAGGACTGAGAATTGATACTGTATGTTTAGAATAGTTACTCCTGTTACAGTGCTTGCAATTAGTTTACATGTACAAGTGTTGATTGGATGTATGTGTGTAGAGGTGATGTGATTTTTTCCAACTCTGGTGACTGACCTGAAGCCAGTTAAATGTAACGTGTTAATGTCAAGGGAAACTCATGCACACTTGTTCACCATAACGTCCACTGCTGAAGCTAACAAACGTCGGTTGTCATCACTAGAATTCAAGGGATGTTTTGAAATCCCGTGATGTCATTGAAGAGCATTATGTGTGCCAGACAGTGCCCTTAGATATGCACAGCAATGTGAATTGTGCTTGTAGGGACAGGTTCTACAGGGGTGTAGATTAGAATACCAGAAATGTCTATTTCACTTTAATGTGGATTATCATTAGTATGTGTATTGTCTTTGTACTGGATGATTTACATATCTGCATAAGTGCAGCCAACTGGAAAGATCCAGTGAGGAATATAACTGTACATCAGAGCTAAGTGTATAGGAAGGCTTGCATGTTGCCTATCATTAGTAAGTATATTATATGTATTATTACACCGCTCTGTACATGTGTAGCTGGGACTTTCATTCTGGTCTGGATCAGTGTATAGGATAACCTTTGCTGGTGATGTTGCACAGATCTTGACCCTGTAGTGACAGATACTGCAGGATTGCAACTGTGCATACAGTGAATAGCTGAGCATTGGTATGAAGCGCACAACTGACAGATGATGGGCGTGGCAACCAGTGCTGTATCTGACATGTGATTTGTTTTACGTGTGTGTGTGTGTGTGTGTGTGTGTGTGTGTGTGTGGGCCAGAGGAGAGCAGGACCAGTACAGGTGTAGTTACACAGAACTGGATCCAGCTGAGACAGATCCTGGAGGTGTTCATACTGTGGTTAGTGAACAGTTCAGCATCTGGTATGAAGCGTACAACGGACAGGTGATGGCGTGATAACCAGTGCTGTATCTGATACAGTGGTGATGTATTTTTATGACCAAGATTTGAAAATGATTTGAAGAGTTCGTAACATATATATAGGGATTTTTTTTAATATACCAATAATGTTTTATAAATGTTTTCCATCCTCTGAAGTGACGTGATATTCCTCTCCTTCCGCTGGTGGAGGTATGAAGTGTACGTGATATGTTATCTCTGTACACTGGTTTTTTGGAACGGGATTAGTGTGAGGGGGTGTGAGGGGGTGGGGGAGGTGAGGAGAGAGAGGGGGGGGGGTAGAAGCTTTGCAGCCCCACCCATAAGGGAGAGCATGACCAGTACAGGGTGAAGGTGCACAGAATGACGACCCTAGGGACAGATCCTGGAGGTGACAGGGCTGTGCATACAGTGAACAGTTCAGCATTGGTGTGAAGCGCACATTTGACAGATGATGGTCGTGATAACCAGTGCTGTATCTGACATTAAAATATTCAGCATATGATGTATGTATTTTGACTAACATTGGAAAATTGTGGAGAGGACGCGACACACACAGGACTGGATTCTATGAAGCATGAGTGGTTTGTTTCCTGGAATTTAAAAAGACATGACAAATTCACAAGCAACATGATTTCACACTTCCTGATGAATCGAGTACTGACATATGGAGGATATAAAAGCGCGAATACCAGAGCAGATAGTACTATAGTACATGAACATTTCAAGAGTGATAGTATGCCAGCATTTCAAGAGTAATAATGGTGCAATGAATCGTGCAAGAGTGGTCAAAACACTTAAAGCACTAACAATCCCGATTTTCTGTTTGAACATGTTTAGGTTCTCTGTATTTGATGGAACTTGACAGTTGTGAAACGGCCAAAAGAGAACGTCGAATTCAGGATGTTGCAGTGCAATGTGTGAAAAATTGAAAACTTAAGAGATGGGCCTCAGAAGAGCAGGACCAGTACAGGTGACGTTGGGTTTGTGCCACTTTACAAGAAAACGAAGGGTGGTCTCGGCAAGACTACCTCAGCAAGCATAGACATGTCCAGGATTTTGTTGTATAAAATCCTGAATTCACAAGTAATGGTGGGTTTGAATTTGAATTACACGGTCAACTGGGACGACTGAGAATCAATACTGTATATTTAGAATAGTTACTCGTGATACACTGCTTGCAGTTTATATGTATGACTGTTGATTGGGTCCTACGTGTGTGGAGGTGGTTTTTTTTCACTCTGGTTTGTGTCGGGGTGGATAAGGACCAGTTTAGGGTGAAATTGCACAAATCACCACCTGTTGGGACAGATCCGGGAGGTGTACATCCTGTGTATATAGTCAATAGTTCAGCATTGGTATGAAGCGTACAATTGACAGATGGACGTGATAACCAGTGCTGTATCTGACACTTACGAAAATTGCAAAATGATTGCATCTACCTTTTATAACCCTACCAGAAAATTGCATATTTAACACTGCTTAGAACGCTTACACGTGGCTAGTAGTCTGGCTAGAATGCACTTGTACGAGGTTGATTCGAGGTTATTAATTTTGCATACTCAATTTACATGTCTCTTTACTGCTCCTGCTTTGTTTCTCGTGGAATGAGTAGGTATGAGCATGCGTGCGTTTCAACTGAGCAAAAGATTGTTTTGTGTTGCATCATTTATTCATATGCAATTTGTTTCGTATGATTATTTTGAATGCAGGTTAGAGGCAAGACCCAGAATGAGGAAGAGAAAGTGGAGTGACCTCTCGTCAGCCTTTCAGCAGTCATCACACCACGTGACCAGCACACAGGTGAGTGCGGTTTGAATTTGCCAGAGACATGGAGTGGAGGAGGATGGGTATATCCAGTGCTGTTGAAATGTTCGGGTTTTGAACTTGGTCATGAGTGACAACTTCTGAGGTCTTACGGCGAGCTTTGGCTGTTTACTTTTTTTTTGTTTGTTTTTTTTGGACGTTAAATGATTTCAACACCAGTTTGTTCAACTTTCATGACATAGCACCTGGAGCTCAGCTGTGCATACAATGAATAGTTCAGCATCGGTACGAAACGAACTGACAGATTATGGGCGTGGTTACCAGTGCTGTATCTGTCATTTGAAATCATTAGAAAATAAAAACTGTGGCTTTAGAAAGATAAGTAGATTGGTAGGGAACACAATACAAGGGATTAACAGTAAATTTGCATGTGGAAGATTCACAAAAAGCGACACCTCCACAATGTTGTAGAGGTATTTTCCTATATTAAGTTCGCTTTTCCAAGCTGATCTTTCGTGATACGTTTTCTGTATTTTACAAATGTAACTGTTGGTACACAGCTGTCCCTTTCCTTACTGCTAAGTGTGTGTGTGTGTGTGTGTGTGTGTGTGTGTGTGTGTGTGTGTGTGTGTGTGTGTGTGTGTGTGTGTGAGAGATCAGAGTGGGTCGAGTACAGGTGACTTGCACATGTTTCATACCTAGGGACAGATCCTGGAGGTGGTGTTGCTGTGCATACAGTGAACAGTTCAGCATTGGTGTGAAGCGCTCAACTGACAGATGATGGGCGTGATAACCAGTGCTGTATCTGACATTTAAAAAAATCAACCTTTGATTTATCCGTGTATGAGTAACGTTTGGGAATAATGTGAACAGGACATAAGGCCACACATGGAAGGCATCACCATACATAGAAAAGGTTTAGGCAAGAGGAGGACTTAACAAGCGTTGACATCTCCAGGACTTGTGCTGTACGATAGCCAGTGCTGGATCTGACAAACGTTTTTTCTCGAAACTAGTTATGTGATCAGGTCACAAGAGCAATGTACATGAAGAGGCAGTACTGCGATACATGAAGAGTGACGACTTCAGCGAACATACTCATCTCCATGATTGGTTTCCGTGTGGAATCCTGATTTTTATAAGTTTTTCTGCAAACCAGTTTGAGGTGATGCGTGTTATTTGGTATTCAGTGGAGGGTATTGTCTGTATCTTTGTAGTTGAACATGTCAGTGTAGGGGGTGACCAGTGCAAGTTGCACAGACAACCCACCTGTACAGACAGATCCTGGAGGTGGGTAAACTGTGCATACAATGAACAGTTCAGCATTGGTATGAAGCGCACATCTAACATGATGGGCGTGATAACTAGTGCTGTATTTTAAAAATACCAGCCTTTGATTTGTTCTATTCCTGATGACTAACCTTTGAGAATTATGTGAACAAGACTTTAGGGCTCATGTTTCCGAAAGAAGGCAGGACTGCGATGCCAGAAAAAAATGTATGACGATGACTTTTGACAAACATAGACAAAATGCTGTTGTAGGTGTTGAGGAATGGACTCTCTCTCTCTGTCTCCCCGCCGCCCCCTTTCTGTCTCTCTGTAGTTGCAGTTTTGACACCTGTAGGGACAGATCCTGCTGGTGTGATGCCTGTGCATAGTGAACAGTTCGGCATCGGTATGAAGCGCACAACTGACAGATGATGGGCGTGATAACCAGTGCTTAATCTGACAGTAGAATTAAGAGCAGCATCATTTACTGAATCCGTATAAAATTTGAGAATGATGTGAATAGGACATGGAGAGCACATACACCTGGTATCAGTGGTGGTGGATTGGTTCATTACGTTATGTGTGTCGATTTTCTCCGTCTACAGACATGTAGAACTACAGACGTTGTTTTTTAAACCTACCATGACTGGTAATGGGGAGGGCAGAGTGCTGGATGTCATGATTGCTGTGTAATGCAGTTTGTCAGATAATGGACAACGTCACCAGTGATGTATCCGTACAGAGGATGACTGTGCAGGGTGTAGTAGCACAGAACTGTCGTCTGTAGGGACAGATCCTGGAGATGTTTTCACTGTGCATACAGTAAATAGGTCAGCAATGGTACGAAACGCTCAACTAGCAGATGATGGGCGTGATAACCAGTGCTGCATCTGACATCAAAGAAAATGAATAGCACCATGTGATTTCACCAGTCGTGAAGTACTTTCAGAATACTTAAAATACTGTGGTCAGGACGTATATACGGGAATATTTACCAGGTATCATGTACGATTTGGTATTGGATTATTGTGCTTGGATGTGTGGAGGATTCTGAATCTTTTTACTCTGATCTGGTGTATCAGTGCAGGGAGCAGATGAAGAGAAATAAACCTGTAGACATATCCTTGGTGTACCATGTGTGCACACAGTATTCAGCGTTGGTGTGAAGCACACAGGTGACAGATGGGCGTGATAACAAGCACCATATGACACAGGGCATAATTGTACGTGTATGGAATGAGGTTGTACTGTGGTCAGGACGTATATACGGGAATATTTACCAGGTATCATGTACGATTTTTATTTTTTTTTATTTTTAGCGATGATTACATGTAGAAGGGAAGACATAGGGAAATAACAGACGGGGGAAAAATATAGTTGGTGAAAAGACCTGGTCCGTCTTCCGGTCTTGAAGGAGTAACCAGTCGTAGGTGGTGGGGTTTCAAAGTCAAAACAGGTGAGGAAAAGACAGAAAATAAGAGGTAAAAGGAATACAAACATAAAAGCTTAACATCTTTCTGCCAGTATATACATGTACATAAAAAGCATAAGCAGATTTTTACGTTCAACACTCGCAGAAGAAAATGTTGATCGACATGGAAAATGGCAAAGATTTTAGTCCTGAGCTTAGAAATGAAACCAAATGAAGGGATTTTTTAATATACCAATAATGTTTTAAAGATTTTCCATTCTCTGAAGTCACGTAATGAGAATGTCGTATTGCTCTAATTCCGTATGAAGTGTGCGTGATATGTTGACATCTCTGTACACTGACACCGTTCTTTTGGAACGGGAATGTGTGAGGGTGGGGGTGGAGAGGGGGAAGAGGGAGGTGAGGGGAGAGGGGAGAGGGGAGGAGGAGAGGGTGGGGGGTGTAGCTTTGTAGCCCCACCCATAAGGGAGAGCATGACCAATGCAGGATGAAGGTGCACAGAATGACGACCTGTAGGGACAGATCCTGGAGGTGACAAGGCTGTGCATAAAGTGAACAGTTCAGCATTGGTATGAAGCGCACATTTGACAGATGATGGGCGTGATAACCAGTGCTGTATCTGACATTAAAATATTCAGCACATGATCTATGTATTTTGACCAACATTAGAAAATTGTGGAAAGGACGCGACACACACGGGACTGGATTCTATGAAGCATGAGTGGTTTGGTTCCTGGGATTTAGAAAGCAGACATCTGACAAATTCACAAGCAACATGATTTCACACTTCCTGATGACTCGAGTACTGACATATGGAGGATATAAAAGCGCGAATACCAGAGCAGATAGTAAAGAGTGATAGTATGCCAGCATTTCAAGAGTGATGGTGCAATGAATCATGCATTTTCTGTTTGAACATGATTTAGGTTCTGTGTATTTGCAACATGACAGTTGTGAAACGACCTAGAGAGAACGTAGAATTCAGGATGTTGTAGTGCAATGTATGAAAAATTGAAAACTAAGAGATAGGCCTCAGAAGAGCAGGACCAGTAGACGTTGGGGTTTGTGCCACTTTACAAGAAAACGGAGGGTGGTCTTGGCAAGGTGTGTTAATACCAGTCAGTCGGATTCACGACCCTGTACAGGGCAGTGTTAGTGGTGTTGGCTGATGCACAGACAGAACATCTGTATATGATGCACAGACAGAACATCTGTATTTGAAGTGCACACGTGACAGATGGGCGTGACCAGTGCTACATCTGACGTTAGAGCAGCTGTTGCAACTATTGACAGTCAAAATCAGACATTTGAGAATTACATGAACATAGGACGTCAGAATTTAGGAGGTATCTGATACGAGTTATCGGATAGCAAATATATACGGTTACGTATTAGACTATTCTGTGGATACAGGTTTCTGAATCGTGTTTTACTCTGTAATGTGATGTATGAATGAGGATCACTAGAGCAGGGTGAGGCAGCATAGACATAGCCCTGCAGGGACAGACTCTGGAGATGTTTTCACTATGCATCGGTATGTTGAATCGATCATACACGACTGAACACACCACTAAAGTACAACATGTAGTTGCACAGAATGAACACCTGTAGGGACAGATCCTGGAGGTGTATTGACTGTGCATACAGTGAACAGTTCAGCATTGGTATGAAGCGCGCAACTGACAGATGATGGGCGTGATAACCAGTGCTGTATCTGACACTGGTAATTAAATAGTATGTGATTTCTCAATTTCTTTTGATAGCATTTTCAGAAAAGGTGGTTGCACTGTGTCCTGGCTCATGTTTTTTGTTTTGTGTAGATCAACAAAATGAAAAACACTACAGGAGTAGCAGAAGCAGTACTGGTGTATAGATCCAAATATTTCAGCTAACCATCAAAAACTGGTATTTTTCGAACGATATGTTGTGCTGGAAACAATCAAGCAGTGCACTTCGATTTTCATTTCGCACGGTGTCTATTTTACTAGATTTTTTATTTGCGTGTTCGTTCATCTGAATTTATTTCCAATGATTTTCACTGACTGCAGATGAAGCAAGGTGGGGCAGAATGAGGAAGAGCTGAGTCATCTCCCTTCGTCAGTCAGTCATCACACCACACGTGACCAGCACACAGGTCAGTGAGGTCAGGTGGACTTTCTCACACGTATGTTTCAACACAGCGTTTCTATGTAATAACACGATGTTTATGGTCAGTCAACTTTATCTCCGAATAAAAACCCACCTGTGGTCGTGTTGCTCATGCTATTTAAATATGCGTTTAAAAGATGTGTGTCTAAGTAATCGACACCACACAAAATCAAAGTTACAATTTTACACTGACGCCATCAGACTGTATTTGTGTGTGACTGTCTTAGTGACTGTGTTTGAGTGTTGCCTCCTGAATCTCCACACCCCCACCCAGTGAAGATGAACAGTGCAGGGTGAAGTTGCACAGAAAGGACACCTGTAGGGACAGATCCTGCAGGAAACTGTGCATATAGTGAACAGTTCAGCACTGGTATGAAGCGCACAACTGACAGGTGATGGGCGTGATAACCAGTGCTGCATCTGACATTTTAAATGCTTTTCACAAATGTATTTAGAAAAAAATGACTTTATAAACCATCGACATTATTCTGGTGTTCTTTATACCCTGATTGTATTTTCGCTTCTAAGCAGCTGTTGGTAATGTGAGGTCAGTTCTTTGCGGACGAATGAATACATATAAATGTGCTTATAGGAAGTAATTGCATAGACGTGTAGAACTACAAACATTGCTGTTTGATTTTGAAACACACCGAAACAAGAATGACAGTGTTCTACGTTAATAAAGCAGTGTAAGGTAGTCGATGGACGTCACTAGTAACAAGGTGTGTGTGTGTGTGTGTGTGTGTGTGTCAGAGAGGGACCGATGCAGTTGCATATATTTCCACGATGTCCAAACGATGGGCAACGTCACCAGTAACCCGTGTGTGGTGGTGGTTGTACATAGGAGAGCTGGACCATTACAGGGTGTGGTTGCACAACGAGCTACCTGTAGGAACAGATCCTGGAGGTTTGTTGACTGTGCATACAGTGAACAGTTCAGCATGACTACATTAAACGTGGACCGGACATGACCATGTTTTTGGTCAGTGTATTTGATACCTGTGCACAATGATGTAGCCGTCTGAAATTGACGCTGACCGTCCTGAAGCCAGTTATAAGTAACGTGTTCCATGTCTACAGTAGCAGTGTGTAGACATGTGCTGGTGGGGACAGATTCTACAGTTGTGTACATCTATGTTGTCACCATGTGAATGTTGGTATATACCGTGACTGGTATTGGAGGACATGCACAGGATGTCTATTACTGCAGTGTAATGTGATTTGGTGTGTGCGTCCGTGAATGTACGCATGTCATAGCAACGTGCGTGTGTGCGCGCGCTCGGGGTCAGGAGGGCAGGACCAGTACAGGTGTGGTTGTACAGACAGGACCTCTGTAGAGACAGAACCTGGAAGTGAACTTGACTGTGCATACAGTGAACAGTTCAACATTAGAATGATGCGCATAGACAAATGAAGGGACCAGTGCTGTATCTGACACTAAAACATAGCCACATGTGATTTCTTATTTCATCGTGATGTCAACTCTATGGGGACATGTCTTGAACGTTTTTTTTTTCTCTGCCAAACAGTAGAAAAATCAGTGAAAATGTGCATGTACATGAGTGATAGGTCAGAGAAGAGCAGGACCAGTACAGGATGTAGTTGCACAAAAAGCCACCTGTAGGGACAGATCCTGGAGGTGCACTGGCTGTGCATACAGTGAACAGTTCAGCATTGGTATAAAGCGCACAACTGACAGATGATGGGCGTGATAACCAGTGCTGTATCTGACAGGAAAATATCATTTGACCTATCTGTTCCTTATGTGTAACGTTCGAGAATCGCATAAACAAAATGTAAGGGCACATATGGAAAATGTATTACTGCGATACATGAAACACACCCACATGTGACTTCCCTAAACCTTATGACTGAAGGTGATGGTGTGAACAGGCCATGAGAACAGTGAAAGGAAAGTCATCATACTGCAATGAATGAAAACAATAAAATGACGACCCCTGGGTATGAGGACTTGTGTGCACGATGATGTAGCCGTGTGAAATCCTGACACTGACCGTCCTGAAGCCAGTTATATGTAACGTGTTCCATGGTCAGTAGCAGTGTGTGGACATGTGGTGGTGGACAGATCCCACAGATGTGTAGATCTGCAAATGTCACCATGTGATTGTTGGTATATTCTTGGACCGGGACTGGAGGATATGCACAGGGCACTTTTACTGCAGTGCAGTGTGATTTTGTGTGTGGGTGTGTAGGACCAGTATAGGTGTGGTTGCACAGAACGGACGTCTGTAGGGACAGATCCTGCAGGTGAACTTGACGGTGCATACAGTGAACAGTTCAACATTGGTATGAAGCGCACAACTGACAGATGATGGGCGTGACAACCAGTGCTGTATCTGACATTAAATTGCCACAAGTTATTCATCGGATTCTGAGAACCGTTGGAAAAATGTCAATTTTACCGTTCTCAAGCGTGTTATTTTTCTTAATGCATTGTCTTTCCAGTGGTCATTCATATAAATTTCCAGTGATTTGGATTTTGGCTGCAGGTTAGAATCCCCAGACTGAGGAAGAGTAGAGTTATCTCCCTTCGTCAGCCTGTCAGTCATCAGACCACAAGTGTTTAGTACACACGTCAGTGGGGAAGTTTTGAATAATGTGAAGCATTACAGAAAGAACCACAGCAAAGTCGTGTTTCATGGAATACATGCAAACCAGGCAGCCCCTTTGACAATAACACTCACTCACTCACTCACTCACTATTAAGTTATTATAGTGTATGGTTCAGTTGCCCAGTACCTCCTTACAGGGCAGATCCTGCTGATGTAGCCACTGTGCATACAATGACTAATTCAGTCATTGGTAGCACACAACTGAGATGATGGCGTAACCAGTGCTGTTTGTCATATGACGGAATCATGTCAACGTGTATTGATGTTCTGGTGTATCAGTGTAGAGGATGACCAGTGCAGGGTGAAGTTGCACAATCTCCACATGTAGGGACAGTTTCTGCAGTAAAACGCACTGCGCATACAGTGAATAGTTCAGCATCGTATGAAGCACACAACTGAGATGAGCGTGATAGCCAGTGGTGTATCTGGAGTATGGCCACATGTGATTTATCGTATCCTGATGATCATTTCTGATAAGGCCAGTGGAGAAAACTTGTCACGCTGTAATTCCTCAGAATTTAAAAACAAATGTTGGGCATGGGGTCTTTAACAAGTACAGACATGTGTACGATGCTGTAGCTGAAATCTCAAGTCGTTTACTCAGTAATTCAAATATGTGAAAGGAGGTCGTACTTGAACAAAGTAAAGGCATGACTTAACACGTGTATTTTGTTTACGCATGGAGTCTTGACTTTTTCTTCAAACCATTGAGGTGATACTTGTGTAGTATTTAGTCTTTCATTAGATAATTTTGATTCAGTTGATGTGAAGAGGCATTCCATGTGTAGGTGTTTGCACTTCGACACGATTTGTGAATGTAGAGGACAGATCCTGGAGGTACAAAAAACCAACAAAAACGGTATCGGTATGATGATTTAAACAAGTGTAGACATCACCATGATTTTGTTTCCGTATGAATTCAGCCAGTCTGCATGTCCTGGTGTAGAGATGTCCATGGTGGTGTGGGGTGGGGAGAGTTCCTCTGTTAACACTGGAGAGCAGGACCAGTGCAGGTGGAGTTGTACAGAAAGGCCAACTGTATGGACAGATTCTACAGATGTAATGGACTGTGCATAAAAATGAACAGTTCAGCATTGGTGTGAAGTGCACAACTGACAGATGATAGGCGTGCTAACCAGTGCTATCTGACAGTAAAAACAAGCCGCATGTTCTTGTATTTGACTTGCGTTGTGTGTGTGTGTGTGTGTGTGTGTGTGGAAATATCCTTAGCCTCCACACTAATATTGACCTAATGAACAGGAGCTGTACAGGTGAAGTTGCACAGAGGTTCACCTGCAGGGACAGATCCTGGAGGTATACTGACTGTGCATACAGTGAATAGTTCAGCATTGGTGTCAATCGCACATCTGACAGATGAATGTGTAACCAGTGCTGCATCTGACAGTTAACCAGAAATGATTTCTTGTATTTTTTTGATCAACGTTGAAATATTTGTACAGTACAGTACATCAGAGCATGTGTGTGAAAGGATGTATTCCGAAACATGAACACTACTTTAGGCTCGAGATGTTAACCATAGACATGTGATTTTGATACTTTTGTTGGAATTTGCCATAGACATGGGAGGATTTGTATCTGTTGGAGAACGGTAATTCGTTTCGCATTTTGTCCACCAGTGAAAACTTCTGATAACTAAGGAAAGGCATTTGCTTTATGCTTATCGTTTTTCCATTGAAGACGAATTAAAAGCTAATCAATGGCTCATTTTCCATTGTTGCATAGAACGCTTCAACGTAAACAGCACAGAAAAACACGTGTGGAAGATGTATGAGAGATAACGGGATGACGGCAGAGGCCGGGAGTGCTGACAGTGCACAGTGATAGAGGGGGAGGGAGGGAGTGAAAACGGGAGAGAATCCCTTCATACTTTGACATATTAGAACTGTGAACAGATGGAAAAATGCAGGATGAAGTTGCACAGATGTCTACACCTAGCGACTGACCCTGGAGGTTTCAGAACTGTGCATACAGTGAACAGTTCAGTATTGGTATAAAGCGCACAACTGACAGATGATGGGCGTGATAACCAGTGCTGCATCTGACATTTAAGAATACCAGTCATTGATATTTCTCTTATGACTAACATTTGAGAATTATGGCAGAAGGCGGTACTGCAATACATGAACAATGAGTGGTTTAGGCATGACTTTTAAACGTAGACATCTCCCTGCTTGTGTGTGTGGAGGTATGCTTGCTCTCTTTCTCTCTCTCGGCATGATTCTGGTGTGTATACCCTGCTTTTATTCTAAGCAGCTGTTGGTAATGTGAGCTCAGTTAGCGGACGAATGAATGCGTATAAAAATTTTAATGTGCTTATAGGAAGTAATTGCATAGATGTGTGTAGAACAAACGTAGCTGTTAGATTTTTTACCGAAACTAGTATGCCAGTGCTCTACGTTGATAATGCAGTGTAAAGTAGTTATACGATGGACAACACCAGTAGCGTGTGTGTGTGTGTGTGTGTGTGTGTGTGTGTGTGTGTGTGTGTGTGTGTGTGAGTGTGAGAGAGAGAGAGAGAGAAAAGAATCCTTAGCCTCCACACTAATATTGTCCTAATGAAAACGAACAGTACAGGTGAAGTTGCAGAGAGAAACCCCCTGTAGGGACAGACCCTGCAGGTGCGCACACTAGTGGTTCAGCATTGGTATGAAGCGTGTCCCTGGCAGATGAAGGGTGTGATAATCACTGCTGCATCTGACACTTGCATATCGAAAAGCACGTGATTCCTTGTATTCTTTGGACTAAAGTTTATTACGTGAACATGAACATGAACAGCCAGCCTGTACATGAAAGTAGAGCAGTAGCCAGCATTGGTGTGAAGCACACAGGTGACAGATGGACGTGATAACAAGTACCATATGACACAGGGCATAAGAGGTTGTGTATGGAATGAGGTTGTACTGGTTTATCGGTGCAGAGGATGACCATAGCAGGGTGAAGCATCTTCCATCTGTAGGGACAGATCCTGCAGGTGTATGGTATATGTATACAGTGTAGGTGACGCAACTGCATACAGTGAACAGTGCAGCGTTGGTATGAAGCGTGCAACTGACGGATGATGGGCGTGATAACCAACGATCTGAAATTTAAAATATGCCAACATGTGATTTCTCTATTATGAGTAATCGGATCATTATGATTCACGTTTGAAAATGTGAACAGGCCTTGACTATGTAAAAGGAAGCTTCTTTATATCGCAAGACATGAAGAACGAACACTGCACGCAGTGTGTACTTTAGGTCGTCAGATGCATTTGTAATGTGCGTTCGTCATTGTGTACTACAGGTCGTCGGATGCATATGTAATGTGCGTTCGTCATTGTGTGCTTTAGGTCGTCAGATGCATATGTAATGTGAGTTCGTCATTGTACAGGTGAAGTTGCACATACCACCACCTGTAATGAAAGATCCTATCATCTGTGCACTGAGGGGTGTGTGTTGTGTTGTGTGTGTGTTGTGTGTTGTGTGTGTGTGTTGTGTGTGTGTGTGTGTGTGCAATCCCATCCCTCCAAAGACAGACATAAGCTCAGTGAAGAGAAAGGACAGTGACGTTGCACAGAATCGGCTCCAGTAGGGACAGATCCTGGAGGTGTGAGATCTGTGCACACAGTGAACAGTTCAGCATTGGTGTGAGATCTGTGCACACAGTGAACAGTTCAGCATTGGTGTGAAGCGCACTACTGACAGATGCGCATGATATCCAGTGCTGCTTTTAACATGTGCTAACGTCATTAGATAACAGCAATTTCTCAAGCCTTAAGACTGAAGATAAGTGTAAACAGGCATCGGGAGTACGTAGAACGAAGTTTGTTGTAGTGTAATGTATGAAAAACGAAATCTAACGATGACTGGGAAAAAAAGACTACTGTACGATTAACTGGCTGATTTGTACTGAGCAGTACAGGGTGAAAGTGCACAAACTATACACATGTAGGGACAGATCCTACAAGTGAATGTCCTGTGCATACAGTGAATAGTTCAGCGTTGGTGTGAAGCGCTCAACTGATAGATGATGGGCATGGAAACCAGTGCTGTATCTGACATGTGATTTCTCGTGAGATGGGTCAGAGCAGAACAGGACCAGTTTTGAAATTGCACAAGCTTCCACCTGTAGGGACAGATCCTGGAGGTGTTTCTACTGTGCATACAGTAAATAGTTCAGCATTGGTGTGAAGCGCGCATCTGACAGATGGGCGTGATAACCAGTGCTGTATCTGAGGCCAAGAAAATTGCAAAATGATTGCCTGTATCTTTATATAACCCTACCAGAATACTGCATATTTTAACACTCTGGTTAGAACGCTTACACGTGGCTAGTTATAGTCTGGCTAGAATGCACTTGTACGAGGTTATTAATTTTCATTCGAGGTTAGTAATCTATTTGTGTATACTAGCAATGTATTTACATGTCACTTTACTGCTCCTGCTTTCTGTTTCTCGTGGAATGAGTAGGTATGAGCATGCGTGCGTTTCAACTGAGCAAAAGAGATTGTTTCGTGTTGCATTTATTCATATGCAATTTGTTTCGTGTGATTATTTCGAATGCAGGTTAGAGGCAAGACCCAGAATGAGGAAGAGAAAGTGGAGTGACCTCCCTTCGTCAGCCTTTCAGCAGTCATCACACCACGTGACCAGCACACAGGTGAGTGCGGTTTGAATTTGCTGCAGACATGGAGTGGAGGAGGATAGGTATCTCCAGTACTGTTGAAATGTTCGTGTTAACTTGGTCATGAGTGACAACTGAGGTTTCACGGCGTGCTTTGGCTGTTTACTTTTTTTTTTTTTTTTAAATTGTATATTTTTGCTTTTTTGCGGCCTAGGAACACTTATATTTAGAAATACATTAGAATAAGGTCACAACTATGGTACATGAAAAGAAAAAAAACATGTGATATCTGAATATTCAAAACGATATGTTGTGATTTGTTGATGGAACATATTCTACAAACACGTGGCTATTCTGCAAATTGTGTAGATATGCAAATATTTTCGGAATACTTATCATACAGTGATAGGTTATAAAGCCACAAGATTGCCTGCGAACACACCACTGCATGATTGAAAACTGCACTTTAATTCGGCAAATGCAGTTATTAGCATATGCAATTTTCATTGTATGTTTAAAAAATTTCTATGCTACATACTAGCATTTTCCCATGGACAAACCAAAACATTGAAACGTAAACGGCGAAGAAAAGCAGTTCATTGACAAGACACGTGACTTACTAGGACGAAGGCCAGTAGTCCACACAGTGCTGAATTCTAAACAGTGTTGATGGTGTAAACCCTTAGAAATATTTTTCCACCCTGGCTGGTTTTGTGTGTGGAAAGACAAGTGCAGGGTGAAGCTGCACAGAGAAAACATCTGCAGGGACAGATCCTGCAGGTAAAGACTGTGCGTACAGTGAACAGTTCAGCATTGGTGTGAAGCGCACATCTGGCAGACGATGGGCGTGATAACCAGTGCTGTATCTGACACTGGTACATTAGATAGCGATATATGATTTATCAACTCAGACGTTTCACAACTATGTAAACTGGCCTGAGAGCACGTAGGTTGTGTTCTGTAATGTATGAAAACTGGTTTACACAAGGGATGGTCTTTAACAAGCACAGACATGTGAATGAGGGTATTGCTGTGAAATCCTGACGCTGACCGTCCTGAAGCCAGTTATAAGTTACGTGTTCTATGTCTGGAATAGCAGTGTACGTTAATGTGCTAATGGGGACATACCCCCCACCCCCCCGCAACCCCCCCTCTCTTTCTCTTTTCATGTATGATGGTTGGACTACCAGTACAGGTGAAGTTGCACAGAAGAGGCATCTGTAGGGACAGATTTCGGGGGTGTTTGTATTGTGCACACAGTGAACAGTTCGGCATTGGTGTGAAGCGCACAACTGACAGATGATGGGCGTGATAACCAGTGCTGCATCTGACATTTTTAATGCTTTTGTATTTAGAAACATGACTTGATAAACCATCGGCATGATTCTGGTGTTCTTTATACCCTGATTTTTTCTCTTCTAAGCAGCTGTTGGTAATGTGAGGTCAGTTCTTAACGGACGAATGAATACACATAAATGTGCTTATAGGAAGCAATTGCGTAGACGTGTAGAAGTACAAACATTGCTGTTTGATTTTGAAACACACCGAAACTAGAATGACAGTGCACTACGTTAATAATGCAGTGTAAGGTAGTTGGACAACGTCATCAGTAAGCAGCTTGTGTGTCCGTGTGTCCGTGTGTGTGAGGTGAACAGGACCGATGCAGGGTGTCTTGCACACATTTGGCTTTCAAAACATTCTATGACTTGAATACTACTATGGTACATGAAAAGTGTGGATCATGCATTGAAGACTTAAACCACCATACTGTTTTGATACGTATATACTTGCTAATTAGTATTTGATAGAATTACCCAGAGATTGAAATCAGCTGTGTATCAGAGCAGGACCAAGGGTGAAGTTGCACAGTTGTCACCTGTGGGGACAGAGCCTGCCAGGTGTATATCCTGTGCATACAGTGAATAGTTTTGCAAGGGTGTGAAGCGCACAACTGACAGATGAGGGCTTTGGGGTCTGGAGGAGGGGAGATCAGGACCAGTGCAGGGTGAAGTTGTACAGGAGGAGCACGTGTAAGGACAGATCCTGCAGGTGTGCACATAGGGAATTTTTGTGGTCTTGGATGAAGAATATTTTGAAAAGCAGCTTGCAGGTATGTTTAGTGGGGGAGGGGGGGGAGGATTCCCTGAATCTTGGACACTGAAGGATAGGTGACGTTGTATAGATGGATCACTTGTAGGGACAATTCCTGGAGGTGTAACACCTGCGTATACAGTAAATAGTTCATCAATGCTATGCAGCACACAACTGACAGATGTAGGCATCAAAACCAGTGCTGCATCTGACATGAAAGTAAATAGTAACATGTAATTTCACAAGTCAGCTTTTGAGAAGTATGAGAACACGATCAAAGACTGCGAACAGGAATGACATGACTGTGGTACGTGAAAAGATGTCGCAGGCCATGATACATAGACGTGAGGGGTCACAGCCATGAGTATTTGACAGCTGTGGGTGTGTGTGTGTGTGTGTGTGTGTGTGTGTGTGTGTGTGTGTGTGTGTGTGTGTGTGCGCGCGCGTGTGTGTGTGCATCCCTCCAAAGACTGAAATAAGCTTAGTGAACAGAACTGCACAGATGCTGCACCTGTAGGGACAGATCCTGCAGGTGACACAATGTGCACACAGTGAACAGTTCAGCATTGGTATGAAGCGTGCAACTGACAGATGATGGGCGTGATAACCAATGTTGTATCTGACATGAATATCCCAACATGTGATTTCTCTATTCAGGGTGAAGTTGCACAGATACAGTTGCTGGGACAGGTGACAGACGGATGTGATAACAAGTACATATGATACGGGACATAAGAGCTCGTGTATGGAATGAGGTTAATTTAATACAATTAAATAACAGCAAAACTTTCTCAAGCCGTAAAACTGAAGGTCATCACTGGTATGGAGCGCCCAACAAATGGGTGTGATAACCAGTGCTGCATCTGACATTACGAAATTCACACAACTTCGCACCTGTAGAGACAAATCCTGCAGGTGTGTTTGTGCACACAGTACGGCATCGGTATGAAGCGCACAACTGACAGAAAATTATTCATATCAACCATTTATCTAGATTTTTCGGGTGTGACGTTTATGAACGGGACACAGGAGCACGTCAAACACGCGTATGGATGCACGCACGCACTGGAAGAGAGGGAGAGAATCCCTTCATACTTTGACATATTAGAACTGAACAGATGGAAAAATGCAGGATGAAACTGCACAAGAGCTACACCTAGGGACAGATCCTGGAGGTGTCAGAACTGTGCATACAGTGAACAGTTCAGCATTGGTATGAAGCGCACAACTGACAGATGATGGGCGTGATAACCAGTGCTATCTGACATTTTAAGAATACCAGTCATTTATTTCTCTTATGACTAACATTTAAGAATTATGGTAGAAAGCGGTACTGCAATACATGAACAATGAATGGTTTAGGCATGATGACTTTTAAACGGAGACATCTCCCTGCTTTTGTGTGGAGGTATGCTCTCTCTCCCTCTCCCTCTCTGTCTCTCTCTCTCTCGGCATGATTCTGGTGTTTATACCCTGCTTTTCTTTTCTTAGCAGCTGTTGGTAATGAGCTCAGTACGAATGAATACGTATACATTTTTTAATGTGCTTATAGGAAGTAATTGCATACACGTCTAGAACTACAAACGTAGCTGTTGGATTTTGAAACCTACCAAAACTAGAATGACAGTGCTCTACGCTACGTCACCAGTAACCAGTTGCGTGTGTGTGTGCGTGTGTGTGAGTGTGTGAGTGTGAGTGAGTGAGAGATCCTTAGCCTCCACACTAATATTGGCCTGAGGAACAGGAGCAGTACAGGCGAAGTTGCACAGGAAACCACCTGTAGGGACAGATCCTGGAGGTGTCTGTTTTGTGCATACAGAAAACAGTTCAGCATTGGTGTGAAGCGCACATCTGGCAGATGATGGGTGTGGTAACCAGTGCTGTATCTGACATGTGATTTCCTCGTGAGATGGGTCAGAGGAGAGCAGGACCAGTTCAGTGTGAAGTTGCACAAGCATCCACCTGTAGGGACAGATCCTGGAGGGTTCTTAACTGTGCATACAGTGAACAGTTCAGCATTGGTATGAAGCGCACATTTGACAGATGATGGGCGTGATAACCAGTGCTGTATCTGACATCAAGAAAATTGCAAAATGATTGCCTGTATCTTTATATAACCCTACCAGAATACTGCATATTTTAACACTGGTTAGAACGCTTACAAGTGGATAGTTATAGATAAGTCTGGCTACAATGCACTTGTACGAGGTTATCAATTTTCATTCGAGGTTATTTATCTATTTTCTATACTCGCAATGTATTTACATGTCTCTTTACTGCTCCTGCTTTGTTTCTCGTGGAATGAGTAGGTATGAGCATGCGTGCGTTTCAACTGAGCAAAAGAGATGTTTTGTGTTGCATCATTTATTCATATGCAATTTGTTTCGTATGATTTTGAATGCAGGTTAGAGGCAAGACCCAGAATGTCAAAGAGAAAGTGGAGTGACCTCCCTTCGTCAGCCTTTCAGCAGTCATCACACCACGTGACCAGCACACAGGTGAGTGCGGTTTGAATTTGCCAGAGACATGGAGTGGAGGAGGATAGGTATCTCCAGTGCTGTTGAAATGTTCAGGTTTTGAACTTGGTCATGAGTGACAACTTCTGAGGTCTCACGGCGAGCTTTGGTTCACTTTTTTTAAAATTTTATATGTTGGCTTTTTTAACTTGAAAATGATTAAAACACCTGTTCAATATTCATGACAAAACACCTGTAGCGACAAACCTTGTAGGTAGCTCAGCTGTGCATACAATGAATAGTTACCAGTGCTGTATCTGTCATTTGAAAATATCAGGAACATTTGAAAATATCTCCTGGCTTCAGAAAGATTATAGATTTATAAGGAACAGTGTTACAATACAAGGGAATAACAGTAAATTTGCATGTGGAAGACTGTGCTATGTGTGAGGATTCTGATTTTAACTTAAATCAGATGAAAGGGTGTAGCGGCACAGAAATGGCACCTGTAGGGATGCATTCTTGCGGTAAAGCACATGTTCACACGGCGAATAGTTCAGCATTTCTATGAAGCGCACCATTGATAGATGAGTGTTATAACCAGTGAGCATGACAGAAAACAAAGTAGCAAATGTACAGATCTACAGAGAATAATTACTTTCAAAATAACTTCCAAACCTTATTTGTTGCTAGTTACCAGATGACATACAATAGGTTCGACAATGTATTTGACTATTGTGTATTTGTGTGTGTGTGGAGTGGAGTCTGAATCAAGGCAATTACCCTAAGGACTCTATCAGTGCATGTTGCACAGATAACCACCTGTAGGGACAGATCCTGGAGGTGTTTGAACTGTGCATACAGTGAATAGTTCGGCATTGGTGTAAAGCGCACAACTGACAGATGACGGGCGTGATAACCAGTGCTGCATCTGACATCAGAAAATTGCATGTCTCTGACATGTTGAAAAGAAAGTGACGTTGCTCGGTGTCCTTGCTTGCAGGGACAGAGCGTGTGCGTGATGTGTGGGATTTTGTGTGCGTGCATGTGGGTGTGGGGGTGTGTGGTGTGGGTGTACGTGCGTGTGTCCGGGCGGGTGGGTGGGTGGGTGGGTGGGTGTGTGGGTGTGTCATCCCATCCTTCCAAAGACTGAAGCTTAGTGAACAGAAAGAACTGGACAGTGACGTTGCACAGAATAAACACCTGTAGGGACAGATCCTGCAGGTGATTCCCCTGTGCATACAGTGAACAGTTCAGCATTGGTGTGAAGCGCACAACTGACAGATAATGGGCGTGATAACCAGTGCTGCATCTGACATATAAAATGCTTTTCACAAATGTATTTAGAAACAGGACTGTATAAACCATTGGCATGATTCTGGTGCTTATACCCTGATTTTCTTTTTTTTTTTCTAAGCAGCTGTTGGTAATGTGAGCTCAGGTCTTAACGGACGAATGAATACATATAAATGTGCTGTAAGAATTGCATAGACGTGTAGAACTACAATTGATTTTGAAACACACCGAAACTAGAATTAGTGTTAAACGTTAATAACGCAGTGTAAGGTAAACGATGGACGTCGTAACCAGTAACCTGTGTGTGAGGTGAACAGGACCGATGCAGGGTGTCGTTGCACATTTTCCCACCTGTAGGAACAGATCCTGGAGGTGTAGACGGTGTGCATACAGTGAACAGTTCAGCATTGGTGTGAAGCGCACAATTGACAGGTGATGGGCGTGATAACCAGTGCTGTATCTGACATTTTAAGAATACCAGCCATTGATATTTATGTTCCATATGACTAACATTTGAGAATTATGGCAGAAGGCGGTACTGCAATATATGAACAATGAGTGGTTTAGGCATGAGTTTTAAACGTAGACATCTCCCTGCTTTTGTTGCTGTATGTATGTTGATTCGGTTGTGTGTGTGTATAGAGGATGACCAGTGAAGTTGTCTACATCTCTTAGGATGTAGAGGATGACCAGTGCAACAGTGAACAGTTCAGCATTGGTGTGAAGCGCACAACTGACAGATGACGGGCGTGATAACCAGTGCTGTATCTGACATAGAAAATAAATGAAGTGATTTCACGAATCGTGTTGCACTGTCAGATATGCTTTGGTCAGAATGTTTATACGGGACTACTTAACAGGTATCGCGTACGATTATGTATTAGACTATTGTGCTTGGATGTGTAGAGGATTGTGAATCTTTGTACTCTATGATCTGGTGTATCAGTGCAGGGTGTAGCTGCACAGAAATACCTGTGGAGACATCACCTTGAGGTGTACCATGTGTGCACACAGTATTCAGCGTTGGTATGAAGCACACAGGTGACAGATGGGCGTGATAACAAGCACCATATGACACAGGGCATAATGGTACGTGTATGGAATGAGGTTGTACTGGTGTATCAGTGTAGAGGATGACCAGTGCAGGGTGAAGCTGCACACATCTTCCATCTGTAGGGACAGATCCTGCAGGTGTATGGTATGTGTATAGTGAACAGTTCAGCATTGGTTAGAAGCGCACAACTGACAGATGGGCGTGATAACCAGTGCTGCATCTGACATTTGCTAAATTGCCACAAGTGATTTCTGGAATCCTTGTAACAGCAGTTGAAGAATGGCATCAGTTCATAAAAGCATGTGTGGTGTTTTTTCTTCACCTCCAGTTTGTCATTATTTCCAGTGGTCATTCATGTTAATTGCAGTGATTTTTGTGTTGGCTTCAGATTTGAATCAGTGACGCAGATAACTCAGCTCTCCCTTCGTCAGCCTGTCAGCAGTCATCACACCACGTGACCAGCAAACTCATGCTTCACAGTTCTATCAAATGAGGTAACCCCCCTATTACACGCATGCTGGCGCACACACACTAATAAAAATAATTATCATTATCAATAGTGCATGGTGCAGTTGCACATTCAAACACCTGTAGGGACAGATCCTGGAGGTGTGACTTCTGTGCATACAGTGAACAGTTCAGCATTGGTATGGAGCGTGCAACTGACAGGTGATGGGCGTGATAACCAGTGCTGTATCTGACATTACGAAATAGTAACCCATGATTTCTCGGAACTTCGTGAATTATGTGAACAGTACTTAAGAGCATGAACATGGAAGGAGACATGACAGCATCAAGAACCATAGACATGGTGTTGATTTTCACCACGGGTTTTCTCTTCAAACTAGGTGTTTGTGATGTATGCTCAGTGTTCAGTACTTGTAGGAACCGATGTGTAGAATTACAAACATTGCCAATTGGTTTTTAAAACGTATCAATACTAGTGACATAGCGCTTTTTGTTAGTGCAGTGTGAGGTAGTTTGACGATGGACAACGTCACCAGTGATTAGCGGCCGTGTGGTTATTTCAGATGGTAAAACAATCTGGTGTTGATGCATATACTGATTTTGTGCACACAGGCAAGGTCACTCCTTGATTTTTTTCTTTTATTTTGGGTGTATGTTGGTGTGTAGGGTGAATTCCTGAATCTTGGGCACTCAAATAAGGATGACCAGTACAGGGTAAAGTTGCACAGACGGTGACACCTGTAGGGACAGATCCTGGAGGTGTGACTACTGTGCACACAGTGAACAGTTCAGTATTGGTGTGAAGCGCACAGCTGACAGATGGTGGGCGTGATACCCAGTGCTGTATCTGACAAAGAAAAACAAAGGATCATTTGTTAGTGTGTTTGTACCATTTCCTGTGTGTGACTGTTGGGGGGGGGGGGGGGGTAGAATCCTCCAACAGGACACTTGTCTTGGTGAACTGGACAGCACAGGAAGTTGCACAGAGAGCAAACACCACCTGTAGGGACATATACTGGAGGTGTATACACTGTGCATACAGTGAACAGTTCAGCATTGGTATGAAGCGTACAACTGACAGATGGCCGTGATAACCAGTGCTGTATCTGACAGTAACATTAAATGTGATTCAGGGACAGGCAGAGTGCTATATTACTGCAGTTTATGGCAGTTTGGTAATGGACAAATGTCACCAGTGACCAATATGTGTCGACCCACATGAAGTGAAAACGATCGGGTTTCATTGCACATAAATTGTGTGCGTGCGGTGTCCTTATGTGCTGTGATGGGCCAAAGGAGACCAGGTGCCAGTTGCACTGCTTGGTTCTAACTTTTTGACAGTGACACGTGACTAAATGCCTACCGAACTACGCCATTGGTCAGTTCCATACTGCACGCAGTTAGTAGCAGGTTACGACATACTAGGCTCTTTCGTCTGAGCAATGCAACTGGCTTCAGGACCTGTACAGCGTGTAGTTTCACACACCCACCTTTAGGGACAGATCCTGCCAGTGTCAGCACTGCATACTGTGAATAGTTCAGCATTGGTGTGAAACGCATAACTGACAGATGGTGGGCATCAAAACCAGTGCTGCATCTGGCATGAAAGTAAATAGTAACATGTAATTTCACAAGTCGGCTTTTGAGAAGTATGAGAACACGACCAAAGACTACAAACAGGAAAGAAATGACTGTGGTACGTGAAAAGATGTCGCAGGCCATGATAAGAGACATGAGTGATCACAGCCATGAGTAACTTAACAGGTGTGTGTGTGTGTGTGTGTGTGTGTGTGTGTGTGTGTGTGTGTGTGTGTGTGTGTGTGTATAATCCCATCCCTCCAAAGACTGACACAAGTTTAGTGAACAGAAAGAACTGGAGAGCGACCTTTGCATAGATGCTGCACCTGTAGGGACAGCTCCTGGAGGTGTATTGACTGTGCATACAGTGAACAGTTCACCATTGGTGTGAAGCGCGCAACTGACAGATAACGGGCGTGATAACCAGTGCTGTATCTGATATTTAACAAACCCGAAGTGATTTCTTTCTTTTTGATCAACCTTGAATTATTTGTGCTGTACAGTACATCAGAGCATGTGTGTGAAAGGAAGTACCCCGAAACATGAAAAACACTGCTTTAGGCTCGATGTTTACTACCATAGACATGATTTTGATATTTTTGTTGGAAGGATTTGTATGTTAGAGAACGGTAATTCGTTTTGCATTTTGTCCACCAGTGAAAACTTCTGATAACTAAGGAAAGGCATTTGCTTTATACTTACTATTCTCCATTGAAGACGAATTAAAAGCTAATGAATGGCTCATTTTCCATTGATGTTGCTTAGAACGTTTAAACAGCGCAGAAAAACACGTATGGAAGATAACGGGACGAAGGCAGAGGCCGGGAGTGCTGACAGTGCACAATGATAGAGGGGGAGGGAGGGAGGGTAAAGGAGAGGATCCCTTCATACTTTGACATATGAACTGTGAACAGAAGGAAAAGTGCAGGATGAAGTTGCACAAGCATTTGCACCTAGGGACAGATCCTGCAGGTGTCAAAACTGTGCATACAGTGAACAGTTCAGCATTGGTGTGAAGCGTGCATCTGACAGATATGGGCGTGGTAACCAGTGCTGCATCTGACATTACCAAATAGGAATATTAAATTTCAAAACCTATGGACTGACAATGACAGTTGTGAACAGTCCTCAGTGTAGGTAGAATTATGGCTGCACCGCGATTTTTTTTTTAAAAAGACAAAACTAAATGACTGAACAAAAGCTGCTGCACGAGTTTACACTGAACTTGAATTCGTCAGTTGCACACTTAATAGAATGCATGATTTGCATCAAATGGATGAAAGTTTTCTATAGTTTAAATAATTACTAGCATTTTCTACAGAGGACGAAATCAGTGAAATGTAAACGGCGAAGAAGAGGTTCATTTGACAAGACACGTTATCTACTGGGACAAAAGCTGATGTCAGTAGTGCTGACAGTGTTAAATGCTATATTCACGGTTGATTTAAACCTTTTGAAGTACTTTTCACTCTGGCTAATGCAGGGTGTAGCTGCACAGAAATAGCACCTTGACATACTGAGGTGGATTACGTGTTCACACGGTGAATAGCTCGGCATTGTATGAAGCGCGCCACTGACAGGTGGGTGTTATAGCAGAAAACAAAGTAGCAAATGCAGAGACATGAATGGAATAATATTTTCAAAATACTTACATCGGTTTGAAACCTATTTGCTAGTTACCAGATATGAGGTTCAATTATGTTTTTGACTATTGTGTATTTGTGTAGAGGGAAGTCTGAATCTGTCTTTACTCTGTGGACGGGGTGTGGTGTGGTGTGGTGTGGTGTGTGTTCATAGAGCTGGACCAGGACAGGGTGCAGTTGCACATAGTAGACCCTGGAGGTGTTCATACTGTGCATGCAGTAAACAGTTCAGCATCGGTGTGAAGCTGCGTGTGTTGGGGTGGGGGAGGGAGGCGGAGATTCCGGTGATTCCCAGGATATTCAATTTCTAGGGTGAAATCGTTTTCTTGTATTTCTGTGACAATTCATGTACAATATTTGCTGTGTACTTTCAACAGAACATTACCCACAGATCTAAATTCTATGTGATGCGTAGAGGACGGCAGGACAGTACAGGGTGTCGTTGCACATCGTCTTACCTGTGGGGACAGATCCTGCAGGTTCTTATTGTGCACACAGTGAACAGTTCAGCATTGGTATGAAGCGCACAACTGACAGATGATGGGCGTGACCACCAGTGCTACAGCTGACATATAGCAAAATATACAGCATGTAAATTTATGATACTGTTGAATTCTAGCTAAGGTGGCTGTACTACTTGTGTGTGTGGTGAGCAGGACCAGTGCAGGGAGTAGTTGCACACGACTCCACCTGCAGGGACAGATCCTGGAGGTGAACCTGTTGTGCATACAGTGAACAGTTCAGCACTGGTGTGAAGCACATAACTGACAGATGGGCGTGATAACCAGTGCTGTGTCTGACGGTAAAAACACAGCCACGTGTGATTTGTCTCCCAATGACTAACGTTTGAGAATGTGAACAGGCCTCGAGTATGTAGAAAGAATACTGTTAGTGCAATAGATGAAATATATTGACAGTTTGAGCATGAGGACCTTGACCGACATCTGCATGATAATGTAACAGCCTGAAATCCTGGCGCTGACCGTCCTGAAGCCAGTTATAAGTAACGTGTTCCATGTCTACAGTAGCAGTGTGTGGACATGTGCTGGTGGGGACAGATTCTACAGTTGTGTACATCTATGTTGTCGCCATGTGAATGTTGGTGTATACCGTGACTGGTATTGGAGGACATGCACAGGACTATTACTGCAGTGTAATGTGATTTGGTGTGTGCGTCCGTGCGTGTACGTATGTCATAGCAACTGTATGTGTGTGTGCGCGCGCGCAGGGTCAGGAGGGCAGGACCAGTACAGGTATGGTTGCACAGACAGGACCTGTGTAGGCACAGATCCTGGAAGTGAACTTGACTGTGCATACTGTGAACGGTTCAGCATTGGATTAAGTGCATAGATGAACAGCGTGATGACAGTGCTGTATCTGACAGTAGAATTAAGAGCAGCATTATTTACTGAATCTGTATAAAGTTTGAGAATGAATAGGACATGGGTGTGTGTGTGTGTGTGTGTGTGTGTGTGTGTGTGTGTGTGTGTGTGTGTGTGTGTGTGTGTGTTCTTACCTTCAACACAAATATTGACAGTGAACAGAAAGAGCAGTACTGGTAAAGATGCACAGAATGAGCACCTGTAGGGACAGATCCTGGAGGTAGACACAGTGCATACAGTAAACAGTTCAGCATTGGTACGAAGCGCACAACTGACAGTTGATGGGCGTGATAACCAATGCTGTATCTGACATTGACATATGCCAACATGTGATTCCTCTATTCCTTATGAGTAACGTTTGAGATTAATGTGACCAGTCACACTTTGCACGTGTATGGACAGTTCAGCGTTGGTATGAAGCGTGCCACTGGCAGATGAATGGTGTGATAATCAGTGCTGTATTAGCACTTAAGTATTTAATTTGTTGATTTAACGTTACGACAGTTTTGTGGTGTGTTTGTGTGGTTTGTGCATGTGTGAAGAGTGAGATCCCATCCCTCCACACGTTTTACACTCTGGCTCTGTGAACAAAAGGACCAGTGCAGGGTGAAGTTGTACCGGAGTCGCGTGTAAGGACAGATCCTGCAGGTGTGCACACAGGGAATTTGTAAGGAACATGGTGGTTCTACAATGTTCGGATATAAAACAGTGGTTTTGGAGAAGAAATATTTTGAACAAAAGCAGCTCGGGGGAATGTGTGTTGTTGGGAGGAGGTGTTGGGGGGGGGGGGATTCCTTTAATCTTTACACTCCGGGATAGGATGACCAGTGCAAGGTGAAGATGCATAGACGGTTTACCTGTAGGGACAATTCCTGGATGACATGCGCAAAGCTATTGCTACAATAGAATGGCGAGTGTGTGTGTATGTAGAGTGTGAGAGATCCTCACTAATACTGACCTAATGAACAGGAGCAGTACAGGTGAAGGGTTCTTCCCTGGGAAGAGCAGCCCGAATTTCGCACAGAGAAATCTGTTGTGATAAAAATAAATACAAATACAAAGTTGCACAGCGGTCCACCTGTAGGGACAGATCCTGGAGGTGTAAGACCTGTGCATACAGTGAACAGTTCAGCATTGGTGTGAAGCGCACAACTGACAGATGATGGGCGTGATAACCAATGCTGTATCTGACATATAAAAACAGCCACATGTCAATCGCAAAGTCCAGAGACAAAGAACAGCGGCCAACAGTCGAGTGTTTGAATCTGGGTATGCGAGTGGATCCGAAGCCGATCGTAGTGAGATGGAGTGAGGTGAAGGCAGCCGCAACTGAGAGGTGATGGGCGTGATAACCAGTGCTGTATCTAAGAAAATTACGATGTGAATTCACGTGTCCTCAAGATAGACCTTACTACAAGAATAGCTGTATAACACCTTGGTTAGATCGCTCAGACGTGGCTAGTAAATTGATATTGGTGATTTTAACTCTAGCCAGAATGTATTTGTACGAGGTTATTTCAATTCTCATTAGATCAGGGACTTTGTCTTTCAGAAAAGTTCTGTAACCTTTGTTTTCTCACATTGTACATACCTGCATTCAACATCTGAAGAAAAAAACAAACACCAGTGTGCTTGAACAGACTGAACCAGTGCCTAAAGTTGGACAGAAGGAAGTGTCTATGTAGGTGTGTAATTATCCGTTGATTTCTTTTGATACTGGTCAGTCGGATTCTGTATTGGGACTTTGTCTTTTACCTCACTTTGACATCAGTGGAGAGCTGAATTTGTTAAAACTATTGTATATGGCGTTTGTGCATTTGTACCATTTCCCTCCCGAAACCTGGAGGGGGTCAGGCTGGTGTTCTCCTGACCCACTCCCGGGAGGGTCACTACCTTGTCGTGGTCGGGAGGCTTAGTGGCCAGTGATCGAGCGAGCTATGTCGGCGGGGGCATCAGTGCTTCTTGGGGTTTGGTGCTCTGGTCCCAGGTCTTAATTGACAGCCTACATAGCCATCGTAGCTGTTAGGGCTGAATAAGTGGTGGTTTTGTACTGATGCCCCTGATAGGGCTTCCCATGCCGAACAGGTCGTGAGTGAGGCCCAAACTAAATGTGACCCACTGTCCCTTTCGCTATTCTTTTTACCGCCTCTTTTCTGTCCTCAGCTCCCCATCAAGCCTTCTTTTCCACATTCTTTTTTTCTCTGCGGCCTTTAGGCCCGCCGTGTTTGCCGTGCGGCGTGACCTGTGATGGAGGGGAATGAGATCCTGGGGATTGAGAGAGCATGCTGCTCTCAACACATCCCTTTGGCTCGGACCTCTCCTAAGACAGGCGGCACACATTGGCCCGTGTGTGTCAATCGGCTACCCCTTCGTGGGGCTGGGTCAAGACTGGCAGTTTAGTGGCTGACGAAGGTAACCCCCGTAGTGCTCGGCTCTCTGTCCCCGGGAGCTGGGCATGATCGGGGGGGAGCACGTTGGAGCTGGGCTGCTGGTTGTATATCCCTCCCGAAACCTGGAAGGGGTCAAGCTGGTGTTCCCTTGACCCTGGCCCCTAAGTTGGACCCCATGGTGGGTGGGTAAGGGAGGGATGAATTCACATTTTTCTTTCAACATGAATCCTAAACAAATACACCCCCCCAAACTCGGAAAAAGACGACGACAGGGAACGGACGACTCAGACTCTGAGTCGGAGGTCGTCGAGACCTCTGGTTTTTGGCCATCATGGCTAGTGATGGAGGGCGCTGATGACAAGCCCTTGTCGGCTCTCAGCCCCTTCGCTGTCCAGAAGGGCTTTCAGTGTCTGGCAGGATCGCTCAGATCCATCAAGAGGCTGAGGAGCGGGGCGTTTTTAGTACAGACAGAATCCAAAAGACAGACACAGCTCCTTCTGAAGGCGACCACTTTCGTGGATAGGGCAGTGAAGATTTCCCCTCACAAAGGTCTCAACTGCTCAAAGGGAGTCATCAGATGCCCGGAGTTGAAAGGTGTCTGAGGCCGAGATCAAGAGCGAACTGTCCTCTCAGGGAGTGACCGATGTGTACAGGGTGACGGTGAGGAAGGGGTCGGACAGAGTCCCGACCAACACTTTCTTCCTCACCTTCTGCTGCCCGGATGTCCCCAAGGACATTCGGGTCGGATACCTGCTAGTTAATGTCAGCCTGTACGTACCGTCCCCTCTGAGATGCTTTAAGTGTCAGAAATTCGGACACGTGAGAGACAGATGTAAGGAGGAAGAGGCGTGTGGCACCTGTTCGAAGGCGGCGCACCAGGGCGATTGCGTCAGTGCAGCTCTGTGTGCGAACTGCGGAGGTGGCCACCCGTCCTCATCGAAGGACTGCCCCGCCTGGAAGAAAGAAAAACAAATTCAGAAAGTCAAGACAGAACAGAATTTCCTTCTTTGAGGCAAGGAAACAGGTTGAGGCCGCGTCGCCTAGGACGTCGTATGCCTCTGTCGTCAGATCCGGGACGGTGGACGTCGCAGTCCAGACGACGTCCACAGGAACGCAGACGGACGACTTAACCGCCTCGTCGGAACCGTTGGCCTTGGGTGGAGGCGCTGTGTCCACCCCTTCCCATCCTGCGCGGCAGTCCTCGGGGGCTGCTGGGCGGGAGAGAAAAGCCTCGGGCGGAGGCACGTTGTCCGCCTCCCGCCCCACCCCACCCCCCGGCCCCCCTCGCCCCGCCTCTCGTCTGCCTGGCCCTCGGGCTGGCGGAAGTGGCCGGAAGCCCCCCGCACCTCCAAAACTCAAGGAGGGGAGGGCTGCGGCCACGGCGGGATCGGGAGGGGCCGAGGTGGTGGATATTCCGACCCGGTCGGAACCCGAAAAATTTATGTCAAAGAACAAATATTCCATCCTGGCGGACCTTGAGCCACCGCAAGTGGAGGAGCAGGGGGTAGCGATGGAATAGGCTGCTGCTTTATTTAAAAAAAAAAACAACCTTTTTAATGGCAGTGATCCACTGGAATATCCGGGGATTCTATGCCAACTTCCAGGAACTCCAGCTGCTTTGTCGTGCTTTGAAACCTTCAGTGCTGGCACTGCAGGAGACTCTGCAAAGAGATGGCAAGGTTTTATCTCTCTGGTTTTAACTCCGTTTTTAAACCCGCTCAACCGAAGCAAGAGGGGTTGACGGGAGGTGTCGCTCTTGTTATTCGAAAGTCCCTTTTATACAGTACAGTTCTTTTAAGCACCCCTTTACAGGCGGTGGCAGTCAGAGTCACGCTCGAGAAAACCATCACTGTCTGCTCTCTCTACCTTCCCCCTTCCGTCCGTGTTCTGAGGCAGGACCTCATGAACCTGGTCGACCAGCTCCCACGTCCGTTTTTACTGTTGGGCGACTTCAACGGACACTCCCCGCTCTGGGGAAGTGAGATGACATCAGCCCGAGGTCTTCTCTTAGAAAACCTTCTCTCTGACATGGACTTGTGCTGTCTTAATGACAAGTCTCCCACTTACCTGCATCTGTCCTCTGGAAAGCTCTCGTGTTTAGATCTGTCGGTCTGCGATCCATCGTTGGTCCTGGACTACGAGTGGAAAGTGCACGACGATCTGCACGGGAGTGACCACTTTCCTGTCGTCCTCCGCCCCACAGATGGAGAAGGTGACTCTCTGCCTGACCGCCTGTACTACGACAAAGCAGACTGGAGTTTTTTTACCACCAAGATAAGAGTGGAGCTGCAGGAAGAAACAGTATTGAAAAGCAAGGACCCTGCTGACGCTCTGACTCGGATCGTTTTAGATTGCGCCAAAGCAGCAGTCCCATCGTCTACCTCCAAGCCTCAGGTCCCTAGAACGCCCTGGTTCAACGCGGAATGTCGGGAAGCCCGCAAGTCTCGGAAGAGAGCGCAGCGACGCGTCTTTCGGAGACCGGAGTCCGGTAGCGTTCGAACCCATCAACAGCTGAGGGCGAAAGCCAGGTATGTTTTTAAAAAGAGCAAGAGGAAGTCTTGGAGAGATTTCTGCTCTTCCTTAACCTCCAACACACCCAAGAAGAAAGTGTGGAGGGTTTTAAAAAGAATTAAGGGCAAAAACGCATGCCCGACCTTCCACCATCTTAAACTTTCAGACGCTCTGGTCACAGAGAAGAAAGCAGTTGCCAATTTGCTTGCCTCCACAATAGAACAGAACTCGAGATCTGCTAACAAATCTGCTCGCTTTCTTAAAACCAAAAACCTGTCAGAAAAAACACCATGTAACTTCTTTTCCGACAACACAGAGAATTACAACCTTCCTTTCACAATGAACGAACTTAAATCTGCCCTTCAGACCTGTACGGATTCCTGTCCAGGAATGGATGAAGTCCATTATAAACTCCTAAAGCACCTTCCCCAAACCTGTCTGGACACCCTGCTTAAAGTTTATAACCACATCTGGGTCACAGGTTTCTTTCCACCCTCCTGGCGGAAAGCCCTCATAATCCCACTGCCGAAACCGGGAAAAGACCCCTCGAACCCCTCCAACTACCGCCCAATTGCACTGACCAGCTGCGTCTGCAAACTGATGGAGAAGATGGTCAACGGTAGACTGATGTGGAAACTAGAGACCGACGGCCTTCTGGCGAAGGAACAATGCGGTTTCCGCAAGCATCGCTCTACCGTTGACCATCTGGTTCGTCTGGAAACCACGATAAGAAATGCTTTCGTCAACAAACATGTGGTGGCCATATTTTTTGACCTGGAGAAAGCTTACGATACCACGTGGAAATTTGGTATTCTTTCCGACTTGCACAAGCTCGGCTTCCGAGGACACCTGCCTCAGTTTATCCACAATTTTTTTACAAGACAGACAATTCCAGGTGAGAGTCGGCACCACCCTGTCCGACATTCACGAGCAGGAGCTGGGTGTCCCGCAGGGGAGCATCCTGTCGCCGGCTCTGTTCAGCATCAAAATTAATGACATCGTTCAATCCGTTCAGAAAGGATCGGACAGCTCGCTGTTCGTGGATGATTTTGCCTTATATGCAACCGGCAGCACGTACGCCAGCATCCAGCGACGGCTTCAGCTCTGCGTCAACAAAATCCAGTGTTGGGCAGAGGAGAATGGCTTCACATTTTCGTCCTCCAAAACTGAATGCATCCACTTTCATAATTTTCGCCAATTCTATCAGGACCCTGAAATCCGTCTGGGAACATCCACCATCCCGGCGGTCAAGGAAGCCAGATTTCTAGGGGTCGTCTTCGATCAGAAGCTGAATTTTCTCAGCCACATTAAACAGCTGAAAATATCTTGCCTAAAAGCCCTGAACATCATCCGAGTTGTGGCACACACGAACTGGGGTGCTGATAAGAGAACTCTCTTGCACCTCTACAGAGCCCTGGTCCGGTCCAAACTGGATTATGGAAGTGTTGTATACGGCTCGGCCAGACCGTCCTACCTGAAACTGTTGGACCCTGTACACCACCAAGGGCTCCGTCTCAGCTTAGGTGCTTTCCGCACCACCCCTGTGCACAGCCTGTACGCAGAGGCGGGGGAACCACCTCTTTCCAACCGCAGACTGAAGCTGACCCTGAACTATTATTTGAAATTGTTTTCGGAACCTACAAACCCTGCTTACGATGCTGTATTCAACAACCCTTTCGATAAGAAATTTACAGACAACCCAAACTGCATACCTCCTCTCGGACTCCGCATTCAGCCGCACTTGGAAAATGCCGATCTGGATGTCGGTGGCATCTCAGATTTCTCTAAGTTCCCTGACAGCCCCCCGTGGACCTTTACAACACCTGAGGTCCGATTCGATCTGGCCTCGTACCGTAAGGACACCACCAGTTCTCTGGCCTACAGAACCTACTTTTCGGAACTGTGCCACAAATTCCCCACCTTTCAAGGCATCTTCACTGACGGTTCCAAGTCAGAGGACGGAGTCGCCGCATCTGCGTTCTGTCCCGCCTTTCCTGACCGGCCCTCAACGGAACACATCCTGTCTGACAGCTCGGTATACACCGCGGAACTGACCGCACTGGTCCTGGGGTTAAAAATGGTTCTCTCTTCCAAACAGAAGAGATTCATGATCTTTTCCGACTCCTTATCAGCCCTGGAGGCGATCGCCTGCAGGAATATCACTCATCCCAAACTGCTGGAATTTTATGAAACTTTTACTCTCGCAACGAAGAAAGGATACGAGGTTGTGTTGGCCTGGGTTCCCGGACATGTTGGCATTCGTGGTAACGAAAGGGCGGACCTGCTGGCCAGACATGAAGCGGAAGGTCAATACTTACGTTAAGGATCTTTGGCAAGAGAAGTGGAACACCCAGATGGACAACAAGCTCTTCCAGATCCGTCCGGACCTGGGGGAGACCCTCCCTTCGGGGGTGAAGAACAGAAAGGAGGAATCTGTGCTGTGCAGACTGCGTACGGGGCACTTTTTTTTTTTACTCATTCTTTCTTGTTGAAGGGGGAGGAGGCCCCTCGATGCGTTCCCTGTGACGAGCCTCTCACCGTGAAACACGTGCTCCTTGACTGTTGGGATCTGCATGACGTTAGACGCAGACATTACACGGCGGTTTCTTTGAAGACTGTTTCGTGATGTCCCTCCGTGGGCGCTGATGGACTTCTTAAAAGAAGTGAACCTTTTTAACCAGATTTGAAGGTTTTAAACTATGGAAGTTTTTTTTTAACTTTGGAGTGGAAAGTTTGAAGTGGTGACTCGTTTTAATTGGTTGTTTTTTTAGCCTTGTAGTAGTAATTGACGCGGCGATAGCCTTGAGATGGCCTTAGTGGTCGGCGAGGCTCTAAGCACCATAATTTCATTTCATTTTTGTACCATTTCGAAGGGACGCGCGCGCGTCAGAGGTGATCAGGACCGGTTTGGGTGTAGATGCACAAGCAACCACCTGTAGGGACAGATCCTGGAGGTGTATGGTAAGTGCATACAGTGAACAGTTCAGTATTGGTGTGAAGCGCACAGCTGACAGATGGTGGGCGTGATAACCAGTGCTGTATCTGACAAAGAAAATAATGAAAAGCGATTTCACCAATCGTGTTGCACTGTCAGATATGTTTACTTAGGTCAGAATGTTTATACGGGACTACTTAACAAGTATCGTGTACAATTATGTATTGGGACTATTGTGCTTGGATGTGTAAGGATTGTGAATCGTTTTACTCTGATCTGTTGTACCAGTGCAGGGTGTAGCTGCAGAGAAATACAACCTGTAGACATCACCTTGAGGTGTACATGTGCACACAGTATTCAGCGTTGGTATGAAGCACACAGGTGACAGATGGGCGTGATAACAAGCACCATATGACACAGGGCATAATGGTACGTGTATGGAATGAGGTTGTACTGGTTTATCAGTGTAGAGGATGACCAGTGCAGGATGAAGCTGCACACATCTTCCATCTGTTGGGACAGATCCTGCAGGTGAATAAACTGTGCATACAGTGAACAGTCCAGCATTAGTATGAAGCGTGCACCAGATGATAGGCGTGATAACCAGTACTGTATCTGACATCAGAAAACTGCATTTCTCTGACATGTTGAACAGAAACAAGTGACGTTGCTCAGTGTCCTTGCCTGTGGGGACAGATCGTGTGTGTGTGTAATCCCATCCCTCCAAAGACTGACATAAACAGAAAGAACAGGACAGCGATGTTGCACAGAATGAGTACCTGTAGGGACAGATCCTGGAGGTGTAGACACTGTGCATACAGTGAATAGTTCAGCATTGGTATGAAGCGCACAGCTGACAGTTGATGGGCGTGGTAACCAGTGCTGCATCTTACATTAGTTAAACCAGAAGTGATCTTTTTGATCAACGTTAAATTATTTGCACAGTTCAGTACATCAGAGCATGTGTGTGAAAGGATGAAGTACCGCGAAACATGAAAAACACTGCTTTTGGCTCGAGATGTTAACCATAGACATACTGATTTTGATACTTTGTTGGAATTTGTCATAGACATGGGAGGATTTGTATCTGTCAGAGAACAGTATTACGTTTTGGATTTTGTCCACCAGTGAAAACTTCTAATAACTAAGGAAAGGCATTTGCTTTATACTGTTTTCCATTGAAGACGAATTAAAAGCTAATGAATGGCTCATTTTTCATTGATGTTGCATAGAATGCTTAAACGTAAACAGCACAGAAAAACACGCATGACGGATAACGGGATGAAGGCAGAGGCCGGGAGTGCTGACAGTGCACAATGAAGGGTGGGAGGGAAAACGAGAGGATCCCTTCATATTTGACATTAGAACTGAACAGAAGGAAAAGTGCAGGATGAAACTGCACAACAGCTACACCTAGGGACAGATCCTGGAGGTGTTTGAACTGTGCACACAGTGAACAGTTCAGTATTGGTGTGAAGCGCACAACTGACAGATGGTTGGCGTGATAACCAGTGCTCTGTGACAATAAAAACATAGCCACATGTGATAATGATCACCAGTAAAACTGAAATGCCATGAAAGTATGGTTGAAATTGAAAGTTGATTTTTCTGCAACACATGAAAAAGCTGTTATAGTTTGGGTATGGCGATTTTGACAGTCAAGCGGAACGACGTATGGTGACAATGACCGTTCTGAAGCCAGTTGTAAGTGACGTGCTCCATGTCTACAGTAGCAGTGCATGGGATAGTGCTGGAGGGGGCTTTCTGCAGATATGTAGATCTGCAAATGTCGACATGAATATTGGTCTGTACTGTGACTGACACTGGATGACATGTGCAGAACTATTGCTGCAGTGTAATAAGTAGGCTTGTGTGTGCGTGTATGTTTGCTTGAGCGTGTGTGTTTGCTTGTGTTACCAGCGCGGAGAGGGAGGGAGACAGACAGGGACCCAACCCTCCACACACTGACTTGGTGAATTAAAAGAAGAGCACAGAAGTTGCACACAGATACCACCTGTATGGACAGATCCTGGAGGTGAACCGGCTGTGCATACAGTAAACAGTTCAGCATCTGTGTGAAGCGCACAACTGACAGATGGACGTGATAACCAGTGCTGTATCTGACATGAGACTTCGTGAGATGGGTCAGGAGAGCAGGACCAGTGCAGGGTGAAGTTGAACATAGTGCCACCTGAAGGGACAGATCCTGCAGGTGTACGTATTGGGTATACAGTAACAGTTCAGCATTGGTATGAAGCACACAACTCAATAATTCAAAACATGTAACAAAGACCATGTATATGAAAGGAGGCAGTACTTGGAAAAAGCAGTTTCGGTATAAGGATGACTTAACAAGTGTTTCCACATGGAATCCCGACTTTTTCTTAAGCCAGTTTCAGGTGATAGTGTGTGGTATTTTGTCTTTGAGTTTGATTCAATTCACGTGAAGTGTGATGGCGTTCCCTGTGTCTGTCTTTGCACTTCGACACGATGTGTCAGTGTAGAGGATGACCAGTGCAGGGTGTAGCTACACAGCATCAACACCTGTTGGCACAGATCCTGGAGTGAAGATCTGTGTGAAGGTGATGTGATTTTTTTTTTCTTTTATACTCTGGTTTGTGTCGGGGTGGATGAGGACCAGTTCAGGGTGAAGTTGCACAAGTGTCCACCTGTAGGGACAGATCCTGGAGGTATTCAAGCTGTGCATACAGTGAACAGTTCAGCATTGGTATGAAGCGTGCAACTGACAGATGATGGGCGTGATAACCAGTGCTGTATCTGACACTAAGAAAATTGCAAAATGATTGCATGTATCTTTATGTAACCCTACCAGAATATTGCATATTTAACACTCTGGCTAGAACGCTTACACGTGGCTAGTTAAAAATAATAGTCTGGCTATAATGCACTTGTACGAGGTTATTTTGATTCGAGGTTATTAAGGCAAGAGTACCTCAGCAAGCATGGACGTGTCCAGGATTTTGTTGTATAAAATCCTGAATTGACAAGTCATGTTGGGTTTAATTTGAGTTACACGGTCAACTGGGAGGAATGAGAATTGATACTGTGTTTAGAATCGTTACTCTCGATACACTGCTTGCAGTTTATATGCTTGACTGATTGGGTGTTTGTGTGTAGATGTGATTTTTTTTTTCCACTCTTGTCTGTGTCGGGTTGGATCAGGACCAGTGCAGGGTGACGTTGCACAAAGCATTCACCTGTAGGGACAGATCCTGCAGGTGTTCCCATTGTGCATACAGTGAACAGTTCAGCATTGGTGTGAAGCGCACATCTGACAGATGATGGGCGTGATAACCAGTGCTTAATATGACAGAATTAAGAGCAGCACCAGTACAGGTGTTAGATGCACACTAAGCCACCTGTAGGGACAGATCCTGCAGGAGACAACTGTGCATATAGTGAACAGTTCAGCATTGGTATGAAGCGCACAACTGACAGGTGATGGGCGTGATAACCAGTGCTGCATCTGACATTTTAAATGCTTTTCACAAATGTATTTAGGAAAAATATGACTTTATAAAACCATCGGCATGATTCTGGTGTTCTTTATACCCTGATTGTATTTTCTCTTCTAAGCAGCTGTTGGTAATGTGAGGTCAGTTCTTAGCGGACGAATGAATACATATAAATGTGCTTATAGGAAGTAATTGCATACACATGTAGAACTACAAACGTTGCTGTTTGATTTTGAAACACTCCGAAACAAGAATGACAGTGTTCTACGTTAATAATGCGTGTAAGGTAAACGATGGACAACGTCACCAGTAACCAGTGCATGTGTGTGTGTGTGTGTGTGTCAGAGAGGGACCGATGCAGTTGCATATATTTCCACGATGTCCAAACGATGGGCAACGTCACCAGTAACCGGTGGGTGTGTTGTTGTTATTGTTGTACATAGGAGAGCTGGACCATTACAGGGTGTGGTTGCACAACTCGCCACCTGTAGGAACAGATCCTGGAGGTGTGTTTACTGTGCATACAGTGAACAGTTCAGCATTGGTGTGAAGCGCACAACTGACAGAGGATGGGCGTGATAACCAGTGCTGTATCTGACATTAGAAAATTGCGTATCTCTGACGAACAGGTGACGTTGCTCAGTGTCCTTGACTATAGGGACAGGTGGTGTGTGGTGTTGGGGGTGTGTGGTGTGTGGTGTGTAGGGCGGGGATGGGGTGTGTGTGTGTATGTGTGTGTGTGTATGTGTGTGTGTATATGTGTGTGTGTGATCCCATCCCTCCAAAGACTGACATAAACAGAAAGAACAGGACAGTGACGTTGCACAGAATCAGCACCTGTAGGGACAGATCCTGGAGGTGTGATACCTGTTCATACAGTGAATAGGTCAGCATTGCTATGAAGCTCACATCTGACAGATGGATGTGTAACCAGTGCTATATCTGACATTAGTTAACAAACCAGAAATGATTTCTTGTATTTTTTATCAACGTTGAATTATTTGTACAGTACATCAGAGCATGTGTGTGAATGAAGTTCCGCGAAACATGAAAAACACTGCTTTAGGCTCGATGTTAACCATAGACATAATGATTGATACTTTTGTTGGAATTTGTCATAGACATGGGAGGATTTGTATCTGTTAGAGAACGGTAAATCGTTTTGCATTTTGTCCATCAGTGAAAACTTCTGATAACTAAGGAAAGGCATTTGCTTTATACTTACCATTGAAGACGAATTAAAAAGTAATGGCTCATTCCCATTGTTGCATAGAACGCTTAAACAGAAACACGTATGAAAGATAACGGGATGAAGGCAGAGGCCGGGAGTGCTGACAGTGCACAATGATGGAGGGGGAGGGAGGGAGGTAAAAGAGGGAGAGAATCCCTTCATACTTTGACATATTAGAACTGAACAGAAGGAAAGTGCAGGATGAAGTTGCACAGATGTCTACACCTAGGGACAGACCCTGGAGGTTTCAGAACTGTGCATAGAGTGAACAGTTCAGTATTGGTATAAAGCGCACAACTGACAGATGGGCGTGATAATCAGTGCTGCATCTGACATTTTAAGAATACCAGTCATTGATATTTATTTCTTATGACTAACATTTGAGAATTATGGCAGAAGGCGGTACTGCAATACATGAACAATGAGTGGTTTAGGCATGACTTTTAAACGTAGACATCTCCATGCTTGTGTGTGTGGAGGTATGCTCTCTCTCTCTCTCTCGGCATGATTCTGGTGTGTATACCCTGCTTTTATTTTTCTAAGCAGCTGTTGGTAATGTGAGCTCAGTTAGCGGACAAATGAATACGTATAAAAATTTTAATGTGCTTATAGGAAATAATTGCATAGACGTGTAGAACAAACGTAGCTGTTAGATTTTAACCGAAACTAGAATGACAGTGCTCTACGTTAATAATGCAGTGTAAGGTAGTTATACGATGGACACCAGTTACGTACGTTGGTGTGTGAGAGAGAATCCTTAGCCTCCACACTAATATTGTCCTAATGAAAATGAGCAGTACAGGTGAAGTTGTACAGAGAAACCACCTGTAGGGACAGACCCTGCAGGTGCGCACACTAGTGGTTCAGCATTGGTATGAAGCGTGCCACTGGCAGATGAAGGGTGTGATAATCACTGCTGCATCTGACACTTGCATATCAAAAGCACGTGATTCCTTGTATTCTTTGGACTAAAGTTTATTACATGAACATGAACAGCCAGCCTGTACATGAAAGTAGAGCAGTAGCCAGCATTGGTGTGAAGCACACAGGTGACAGATGGACGTGATGACAAGTACCATATGACACAGGGCATAAGAGCTTGTGTATGGAATGAGGTTGTACTGGTGTATCAGTGTAGAGGATGACCAGTACAGGGTGAAGCTGCACATACCTTCATCTGTAGGGACAGATCCTGCAGGTGACGCAACTGTGCATACAGTGAACAGTACAGCGTTGGTATGAAGCGTGCCACTGACAGATGGGCGTGATCAACGATCTGACATTTAAAATATGCCAACATGTGATTTCTCTATTCCTTATGAGTAATCGGATCATTATGATTCACGTTTGAAAATGTGAACAGGCCTTGACTATGCAAAAGAGAGCTGCTTTATATCGCAAGACATGAAAAACGAACAGTGTATTTTAGGTCGTCAGATGCATATGTAATGTGCGTCCGTCATTGTACAGGTGAAGTTGCACATACCACCACCTGTAAGGAAAGATCCTGGAGGTCTATCATCTGTGCACTGAGGTGCAATCCCATCCCTCCAAAGACTGACATAACCTCAGTGAAGAGAAAGGACAGTGACGTTGCACAGACTCAGCTCCTGTAGGGACAGATCCTTGAGGTGTGAAATCTGTGCACACAGTGAACAGTTCAGCATTGGTGTGAAGCGCACTGACAGATCACATATCCAGTGCTGCTTTTAACATGTGCTAACGTCATTAGATAACAGCAATTTCTCAAGCCTTAAGACTGAAGATTAGTGTAAACAGGCATCGGGAGTATGTAGAACGAAGTTTGTTGTAATGTATGAAAAACGAAATCTAACGATGACTGGGGAAAAAAGACTACTGTACGATTAACTGGCTGATTTGTACTGAGCAGTACAGGGTGAAGGTGCACAAACTATACACATGTAGGGACAGATCCTATAAGTGAATGTCCTGTGCATACAGTGAATAGTTCAGCATTGGTGTGAAGCGCTCAACTGATAGATGATGGGCATGGAAACCAGTGCTGTATCTGACACGTGATTTCTCGTGAGATGGGTCAGAGGAGAGCAGGACCAGTTCAGTGTGAAGCTGCACAAGTCAACCACCTGTAGGGACAGATCCTGTAGGTGTGTGTATTGTGCATACAGCGAACAGTTCAGCATTGGTATGAAGCGCACATCTTACAGATGATGTGCGTGATAACCAGTGCTGTATCTGACACCAAGAAAATTGCAAAATGATTGCCTGTATCTTTATATAACCCTACCAGAATACTGCATATTTTAACACTGGTTAGAACGCTTACACGTGGCTAGTTATAGTCTGGCTAGAATGCACTTGTACGAGGTTATTAATTTTCATTCGAGGTTAGTAATCCATTTTTGTATACTAGCAATGTATTTACATGTCTCTTTACTGCTCCTGCTTTGTTTCTCGTGGAATGAGTAGGTATGAGCATGCGTGCGTTTCAACTGAGCAAAACGGATTTTTTGTGTTGCATCATTTATTCATAAGCAATTTGTTTCGTATGATTATTTCGAATGCAGGTTAGAGGCAAGACCCAGAATGAGGAAGAGAAAGTGGAGTGACCTCCCTTCGTCAGCCTTTCAGCAGTCATCACACCACGTGACCAGCACACAGGTGAGTGCGGTTTGAATTTGCCAGACATGGAGTGGAGGAGGATAGGTATCTCCAGTGCTGTTGAAATGTTCGTGTTTTGAACTTGGTCATGAGTGACAACTTCTGAGGTCTTACGGCGAGCTTTGGCTGTTTTTTTTGGGTTTTTTTTTAATTGTATGTTTTTGCCTATTTTGGACGTTAAATGATTTCAACACCAGTTTATTCAACATTCATGACATAGCACCTGGAGCTCAGCTGTGCATACAATGAATAGTTCAGCATCGGTACGAAACGAACTGACAGATTATAGGCGTGGTTATCAGTGCTGTATCTGTCATTTGAAATCATTAGAAAATAAAAACTGTGGCCTCAGAAAGATTATTATAAGTAGATTGGTAGGGAACACAATACAAGGGATTAACAGTAAATTTGCACGTGGAAGATTCACAAAAAGCAACACCTCCACAATGTTGTAGAGGTATTTTCCTATAAAGTTCGCTTTTCCAAGCTAATCTTTCTTGATACGTTTTCTGTATTTTACAAATGTAACTGTTGGTACACAGCTGTCCCTTTCCTTACTGCTGTGTGTGTGTGTGTGTGTGTGTGTGTGTGTGTGTGTGTGTGTGTGTGTGTGTGTGTGTGTGTGTGTGTGTGAGAGAGAGAGAGAGAGAGAGAGAGAGAGAGAGAGAGAGAGAGAGATCAGAGTGGGTCAAGTACAGGTGACGTTGCACATGTTTCACACCTAGGGACAGATCATGGAGGTGTTGTTGCTGTGCATACAGTGAACAGTTAAGCATTGGTGTGAAGCGCTCAACTGACAGATGATGGGCGTGATAACCAGTGCTGTATCTGACATTTAAAAAAATCAACCTTTGATTTATCTATTGTGTATGAGTAACGTTCTAGAATTATGTGACGTTGCACAGAATCACCACCTGTTGGAACAGATCCTAGAGGTGTTTGTACTGTGCATACAGTGAACAGTTAAGCATTGGTGTGAAGCGCTCAACTGACAGATGATGGGCGTGATAACCAGTGCTGCATCTGACATTAAAACAAAATATCAACTTTTTGTTTCGTCTTGTGTATTCGAGGTTATTAATCCATTTTGTATACTGGCAATGTATTTAGATGTCTTTTCTGTTTCTTGTGGAATGAGTAGGTATCAGCGTGCATGCGTTTCAACTGAGCAAAATATGTTTTGTTTTCATATGCAATTTGTTTCGTATGATTATTTTGAATGCAGGTTAGAAGCAAGACCCAGAATGAGGGGAAAGTGGAGTGACCTCCCTTCGTCATCCTTTCAGCAGTCATCACACCACGTGACCAGCACACAGGTGAGTGCGTTGAATTTGCCAGAGATATGGAGTGGAGGAGGATAGGTATCTCCAGTGCTGTTGAAATATTCGTGTTTTGAACTTGGTCATGAGTGACAACTTCTGAGGTATCAGGGCGAGCTTTAGGTGTTTACTTAATTAAAAAAAAAATGTATGTTTGCTTTTTTGGATGTTGAAAATAATTAAAACCAGTTTGTTCAATATTCATGACAAAACACCTGTTGCGACAGACCATGTAGGTAGCTCAGCTGTGCATACAATGAATAGTTCATCATCGTTACGAAGCGGACTGACAGATTATGGGCGTGGTTACCAGTGCTGTATCTGTGATTTGAAAATAACAGGAACATTTGAAATCTCTCTGGCTTCAGAAAGATAGTAGATTTGTAGGGAACACGGCGTTATAATACAAGGGAATAACAGTAATTTGCATGTGGAAGACTGTGTGCTATGTGTCAGGATTCTGATTTTTGTTAACTTAATCAGATGAAGGGTGTAGCTGCACAGAAATGGCACCTGCAGGGATGTATTCTTGAGGTAAAGCACATGTTCACACGGCGAATAGTTCTGCACTGCTTTGAAGCGCACCATTGATAGATGGGTGTTATAACCAGTGAACGTGTGACAGAAGACAATGCACAGATCTACAGAGAATAATTACTTTAAAAATAACTTCATAACCTTATTTGTTGCTAGTTACCAGATATACAATAGGTTCGACTATGTATTTGACTATTGTGTATATTTGTGTGGAGTGATGTCTGAATCAAGACAGTTGCCCTAAGGACTCATCAGTGCATGTTGCACAAACGACCACCTGTAGGGACAGATCCTGGAGGTGTACGACATGTGCATACAGCGAACAGTTCAGCATTGGTGTGAAACGCACAACGGATAGCCGAGTGATAACCAGTGCTGTATCTGACATTAGAAAATTAATAGCCACATGTGGTATCTTTAACGTTTGAGAATATCGTGAAATAGAGCGTGCACTAAGTATGGCAGGGAGTTGTACTATGACATGAAGAAAGGTTTAGACATGACCTACTAATCATGGACATACCCATGAGAGCTCGGCATAGCAGGACCAGTGCACGGTGTTCAGAGGAACCACCTGTACGGACAGACCCTGCAGGACAAATACTGTGTATTCCGTAAACATCAGTCATGTGTATTCTGTATTTCAGGGCCTTAGGATGTGCCTCTAGGGAGGGGTTATACGGACATGTACAACTATAAACATTGTCGTTTGGCTTTCAAAACGTTCCATGACTGGTATTGGAAAGGGAGAGGCAGAGTGCTCTTAATTCATTTCCACTTTTCATTGTGATTGTAGGTTGGAAGGAAGGTGACCCAGAATGAGGGAGAGCTGTGTGATCTCCCTTCGTCAGACTGTCAGTCAGCACACCACACGTGACCAGCACACAGGTCAGTGAGGTCAGTTGGATTTTCGCTCACATGTGTATTTACACGCAACGCGAGTCTGTTAAATAAAGGGACGAGGGCTGAGGCCGTAAGTGCTGACAGTGCTGATGCTGTAAACCATTGAAAGATTTGACTGTGTGTGTGTAATACGAACACTGCACGCAGTGTGTACTTTAGGTCGTCAGATGCATAAGTAATGTGCGTTCGTCACTGTAATTTAGGTCGTCAGATGTGTGTTCGTCATTGTGTACTTTAGGTCAATAGATGTATATGTGCGTTCGTCATTGTACAGGTAAAGTTGCACATACCACCACCTGTAAAGATCCTGGAGGATCAACTGTGCATTAGTGTGTGTGCGTGTGCGTGCGTGTGTGTGTGTGTGTGTGTGTGTGTGTGTGTGTGTGTGTGTGTGTGTTCCCATCCTTCCAGACTTCAATATTGGCTCATTGTATAGTAAAACAGGACAGACTTTGCACAGATTCACCACCTGTGGGGACAGATCCTGTAGGAGTCACGACTGTGCATACAGTGAACAGTTCAGCATTGGTGTGAAGCGTGCAATTGACAGATGATGGGCGTGATAACCAATGCTGCATCTGACAAATACAGCCAGTTTTTCGGATCATTACGATTGACGTTTGAAAATGAACAGGCCTTGACTATGTAAAAGGACGCTTCTTCATATCGCAAGACATGAAAAACACACTGCACGCAGTGTGTACTTTAGGTCGTCAGATGCATATGTAATGTGCGTTCGTCATTGTGTACTTTAGGTCGTCAGATGCATAAGTAATGTGCGTTCGTCATTGTACAGTTGAAGTTTCACATACCACCACCTGTTGGGACAGATCCTGAAGGTGTCAATACTGTGCATACAGTGAACAGTTCAGCATTGGTGTGGTACGCACAGCTGACAGATGATGAGCGTAAGTCAATGCTACATCTGACATATGAAAATACACAGCATGTAAATTTGATACTGTTGAATTTTAGCCAAGGTGATGCCGTTGGTGTTATTCGTCATGGTCTTTGTGTATCAGTGAAACCTGAGAGAAATACGGACAGGATTTGTAGGGACAGTTTCTACAGACCTGAACTGAATAAACAGCCATTTATTTCTTTGGTTAAACTTATTCGAATTTATTCACTGCGGTTTAAAATGACGGGTGAAGTTGCACAGGATATGGTACCTAGGAACAGATCCTGGAGGTGTACAAACTGTGCATATAGTGAACAGTTCAGCATTGGTATAAAGCGTACAACTGACAGATGATGGGCGTGATAACCAGTGCTGCATCTGACATTAAATTGCCACAGATGTATTTAGAAAAAAAAGACTTTCTAAACCATCAGCATGATTCTGGTGTTCTTTATACCCTGATAGTATTTTCTCTTCGAAGCAGCTGTTGGTAATGTGAAGTGTTCTTAGCGGACGAATGAATACATAAATGTGCTTATAGGAAGTAATTGCATGGACATGTAGAACTACAAACGTTGCTGTTTGATTTTGAAACGCATCAAAACTAGAATGACAGTGCTTAAGGTCGTCAGCTGCATATGTAATGTGCGTTCGTCATTGTGTACTTTAGGTCGTCAGATGCATATGTAATGTGCGTTCGTCATTGTGTACTTTAGGTCGTCAGATGCATATGTAATGTGCGTTCGTCATTGTGTACTTTAGGTCGTTAGATGCATATGTAATGTGCGTTCGTCATTGTGTACATTAGGTCGTCAGATGCACCCCACCCACCAGGGAGAGCAGGACAGTGCAGGGTGAAGTTGCACAGAATACTCACCTGTAGGGACAGATCCTGGAGGTGTGTACACTGTGCATACAGTGAACAGTTCAGCATTGGTGTGAAGCGTACAACTGACAGGTGATGGGCGTGATAACCAGTGCTGTATCTGACATTATCAAATAGGAATGTTAAATCTTAAAACCTATGGACTGATGAGTTGTGAACAGTCCTCAGTGTACGTAGAATTATGGCTGTACCGCGATTTTTTTTTAAAAGACAGAAAACAAAAGCTGCTGCACGAGTTTACACTGAACTTAAATTCGTCAGTCGCATACTTAATAGAATGTATGATTTGCATCAAATGGATGAGTTTTCTATAGTTTAAATAATTACTAGCATTTTCTACAGAGGACGAAATCAGTGACGAAGAGGTTCATTTGACAAGACACGTTATCTACTGGGACAAAAGCTGATGTCAGTAGTGCTGACAGTGTTAATTGCTATATTCACTGTTGATTTAAACCCTTTTCAGTACTTTTCACCCTGGCTAATGCAGGGTGTAGCTGCACAGAAATAGCACCTTGACATACTGAGGTGGACCACGTGTTCACACGGTGAATAGCTCGGCATTGTATGAAGCGCGCCACTGACAGATGGGTGTTATAGCAGAAAACAAAGTAGCAAATGCACAGACATGAAGGGGGATAACTACATTTTCAAAATACTTAGGTTTGAAACCTTATTTGCTAGTTACCAGATGATATATGAGGTTCAATTATGTTTTTGACTATTGTGTATTTGTGTAGAGGGAAGTCTGAATCTGTCTTTATTCTGTGGACGGTGTGGGGTGTGGTGTGGTGTGTGGTGTGTGTGTGTGCGCGTGTGTTCATAGAGCTGGACCAGGACAGGGTGCAGTTGCACTTACTAGACCCTGGAGGTGTTCATACTGTGCATGCAGTAAACAGTTCAGCATCGGTGTGAAGCTGCGTGTGTTGGGGTGGGGGAGGGAGGCGGAGATTCCGGTGATTCCCAGGATATTCAATTTCTAGGGTGAAATCGTTTTCCTGTATTTGTGATAATCTATGTACAATATTTGCTATGTACTTTCAACAGAACATTACCCACATATCTAAATTATGTTATGTGTAGAGGACGGCAGGACAGTACAGGGTGTCGTTGCACATTGTCTCACCTGTAGGGACAGATCCTGCAGGTGTGTGGACTGTGCATACAGTGAATAGTTCAGCATTGGTATAAAGCGCACAACTGACAGATGATGGGCGTGAGAACCAGTGCTGCATCTGACATCAAGATAGCAATTGATTCCACAAACTTAGTACCTATATCGATACAGATGTTGCAGGTGTATATGAGCATGCAGTGAATTGTTCAGAATGAAGCAGACAGCAAAGATGGGCGTGATGAGCAGTGCTGCATATGGCATGAAACGGGTGTAATCAATTTCTGAAATGTTTGACAATTGTGAGAACAGGTCAAGTGAATGGGGAGAACAATTGTCTGAAGAATGTATGGAAAAAAAAAAACCGAATCGGAATAAGGGTTTTAACATGGACGTCTGTACGGTATTGATATGTACTTAGTTGTCAAATGCAGATGTCATTAATGTGCCTTTTCATTGTATTACCAGTGTAGAGCATAACCAGTGCAGGGTGAAGCTGCACAGAATTAGCACATGTAGGGACAGATACTGGAGGTGTATTGACTGTGCATACAGTGAATAGTTCATAATTCAGTGAGATCCCATCCCTTCACACTGACCATTGTGGATCAGTGAACAAATTCCAGTACAGGTGAAGTTGCACAGGTATCAGCACCTGTTGGACAGATCCCTGGAGGTGTCTACACTGTGCATACAGTGAACAGTTCAGCATTGGTATGAAGCGCACATCTGACAGGTGATGGGCGTGATAACCAGTGCTGTGTCTGACATAACTCAACCAATGATTTTTATGCGAATGATGAAAACAGGACATGAGAGCACATGTATGGACAGAGGTAGTACTGCATATAATATGGAATGAAAAATTACAGGAAACAAATGATTCAGGAGATTATTCTTCTCGGTAATGTGTTCAGTATTTTGGGGTCTATGAATCCATAATGTGCTTGTAGTAACAGCTTATACATCAAGCAGAATTTCATTGTTTATTTTTTTACAACGTGCCGTTACTGGGTAAAGGACAATGCTCTACCTCAATACTGCAGTGAAGACAGGAATGATGCTGCTGCTTCAGAACATATAGTTTGGCATTGGTATGGAGCACATAACTGACAGATATGGGCGTGATAACCAGTGTTGTATTAGCACTTGCGTATCATTTTAATTTAACATTTGTGTGTGTGTGTGTGTGTATGTGTGTGTGTGTGTGTGTGTGTCCAGAGGAGAGCAGGACCAGTACAGGTGTAGTTGCACAGAACAGGATTCAGCTGGGACAGATCCTGGAGGTGTTTATACTGTGGTTAGAGTGAACAGTTCAGCATCTGTATGAAGCGTACAACAGACAGGTGATAACCAGTGCTGTATTTTTATGACCAAGATTTGAAAATTATTTGAAGAGTTCGTAACATATATGGGAGAAAGCAGTAGAGGGCGGGCAGTTAGATAATGGGCAGCGTCACCAGTGACCAACATCTGAATTTGTGAGGAAAAGCAGTGAATAGATTTTACAGTAAAATAAGTGATGGCATTTTATTCCATGCTCATGATTTATGTGAACAGGATAGGTTACTATGATACATGAAAAGTTAGTGCTTCAGGCATGAGGACTAAACTACAGGTATCTTCATATTTTCTGTATGGAATCCTGATTCTGACCATCAGTTCTTCAAAACAGTTTGTGTGTTACCATGTGGCCTGGGGAATACATAGAATGTGTTCATTGGGACATGTTCTTAGGACTTGTAGGCCAGCAAACATCACCGTTTGATGTTTGTTACATACTTTGACTGGTACTGGAAATGGACAGGCAGTGTTATAACTGCAGTGCAAGGCAGTTTGACAACGTCACTGGTAAGCAGCAAGTGTGTAATTCAGTGTTTTAGGTGATGCATTTCCATGAAGTCCTTTTTTTTTTAATGGGAAAATGTCCTATATTTAACCCCCGCATTTATACCATGATTCAAACTTGGCAGACAGGTAAATCATGATTTCTGACAGAAAAAAACACGAGGGGGTAAGGGTTTCCAGATGCCACCCGACAAACAGCACGTGACCAGTGAAGTCATACAGGGATCGTTTTTCCACATAAAAAAAAATTTTACCTGGCCATAGACCTGGAGGGTAGGATAGGTATCTCTAGTGTAGGTGAACGAGTTTTTCTGTATTCTGTCCGTCAGTAAAGACCAGCCTGATCCAGGGACACATTTTCCAATTTTTTTTCATGACCCCCCCCCCCAAAAAAAAAAGTAATAAAAAAATTAAATAAAAACTTATATATATATGTATAAAATAAACACTATATATGTATATATATTTAGCTCATGACAGTGAGAAGTTTGGAGCGTGCCTTTTCCCAATCACATTTATTGTAGCTCCCGGGTACGTTTTTCACGTGCAGTCGTTGAGTCATGGTTTTTGCAGAGGTTCATGTCTCTGTCATTACAATCTCCAGGCTTTGAATCCCGTCTTTGAGGAAGGTTGTGCCTGTTTGGTTTTGGGACCAGCTGGTGCCCTCATATCGGGATCGCCGTTTTCTCGACTGTTTTGTCTCAGCCATGAGTACCATACGGAAAGGTATTTAAAAAGTAGAGACATTTGAATGAGGTTATAGCTGTTTGAATTCCTTTCGCTGACCGTCTGAAGATAAGTAACGTGTTCCATGTCTAGAAAAGCAGTGTACGGAAAGTAGCTTTTGGGGACACTGTGTCTGTAACAGGTGCACTCCCATTCATTGTCCAGTTTAACCATATTTTTGACTCTGGAACTTGCCGAAGGGCTTGGTCAGGCGCCATTGTGCCAATTCACAAAGGGGCTGAGCCAGATAACCCAGATAATTACCGGGGAGTTTCGCTCTTGAGCATTTTGGGAAAGATGTTTTCTCATATTTTGAATAAACGTTTATCTAGCTGGGCTGACGCTAACCAAAAGATTGAGGTACAGGGCGGTTTTCGTGCAATATCTGAAAGGTCAGGAAAAGTCTGTTTCGTAGATTTTAAAGCTTTTAACCGTGTAAACATAGCAACATTGTGGAAGAATCTACGTCAGGCAAGTATTGGTGGGAAAATGCTTCGCATTGTGACCAGTATCTACACGTCTGTGCGTGTCCCATTGGAGTGAGACAGGGATGTGTGCTTTTACCATGGTGAATTAAGTCAGCTATGAACAGGTCTTGAGAGTACGTTTGGATTTTAAACCAAGTTAATATTCTTAAACAAATTTAATGAGTGAAATCTGCATGTTGCTTTGTGATGGGTCGAGGAAAACAGGGATAGTGCAGGGTAAAGTTGCACAAAACACCACCTGTAGGGACAAGGTGTCAGGGTTGTGCATACAGTGAACAGTTCAGCATTGGTATGAAGCACATGACTCACAGATGATGTGCGTGATCAGTGCCGATTCTGACATTAGAAAATTACGTAGTAAATTGTGATTCTATTGAATTGACCTTTGATGTGATCAGGATATAAGAACACAACTGTGCAGTTGTAACACTTCACTACGCAGTTGCAGCACTTCATTACGCAGTTGCAGCACTTCATTACGCAGTTGCAGCACTTCATTACGCAGTTGCAGCACTTCATTTTTAGTGGAAGATATCAAGTGGAGCCTCCAGGATATGTTATTACATAATAAAAAAACTGGTTTCGTTTTATTTCAGCACATGAATACAATGTATGGATTGTATAAAAGGTATCAACCATCGCTAGGTAAAATATATCAATGTATCTGTATCTATATATATGTTTATCTATACATATGGATCTATTCATCTATATGCGCGTGCGTGCGTCCGACGGCCAGTGCAGGGTGTTGTTGCACAGTATCTGTATGAACAGGTCCTGCAGGTAAGAAGACTGTGCATACAGTGAACAGTTCAGCATTGGTGTGAAGCGCACATATGGCAGATGACGGGCGTGATAACCAGTGCTGTATCTGACATTAACATTTAAAGTGATCTCTCGAATCTTTCACAGCAGCGTGACAATGTTGTGATGGAAAGCATGTACAGCAAAGGTTATTACACAACACATGGGTGAGGGAATTACCTGTAAACTTTTCATTTCAACATGGTATATAGATGTAGAGGATGACCAGTGCAGGATGTAGTTGCACATAATAAAACCCATGTGTGTGAAGGGAGAGAGATACGTTAAAGGAGAGCAGGACCAGTACAGTTGTATTTGCACAATATGGGTACCTACAGATCGTGGAGGTTTGTTGTGCATACAGTGAATAGTTCAGCATTGGTATGAAGCATGCAACTGACAGTTGATGGGCGTAATAACCAGTGCTGCATCTGACATTAGAAAATATTTAGCATGTAATTATGTGAACAGGACATAATGTTACTACTATGGTACATGAAAAGTGAGAAAGCACGTGATATCTGAATAATAATGAATGACAGTATAATGACGTGAAAGTGAACATTAATTTATTGAAAACGTTGACAGTGGTTTGGCATAAGGACTGGCTTAAGTATAGAGCATCATGGCTTTGTGGCTGTTTTTTTTAATAGACAAAAGTTACGTCTGCTTTTAAGCAATAATTGTTTATTCAAAACGATATGTTGTGATTTGTTGATGGGACATATTCTACAAACACGTAGCTATTCTGCAAATTGTGTAGATATACAAATATTTTCGTTTTTATTTTTGCTACATACCGTGGCGAAGTACAGGATGACATGCAAGGAGCTCTGTTCTTGCTGCAGGATAATTCATTTTGAGAACGTGAGTCATTTTCTATGCTACATACTAGCATTTTCCCATGGACAAACCAAAACATTGAAACGTAAACGGCGAAGAAAAGCGGTTCTTTGACAAGACACGTGACTTACTAGGACGAAGGCCAGTAGTCCACGCAGTGCTGAATTCTGAACAGTGTTGATGGTGTAAACCCTTTGAAATACTTTTCCACCCTGGTGGTTTTGTGTGTGGAAAGAAAAGTGCAGGGTGGTTGCACAGTGAAAACACCTGTAGGGACAGATCCTGGAGGAATGGTGGCTGTGCACACAGTAAATAGTTTAGCATTGGTTTGAAACGCACAACTGGCAGATGGTGGGCGGGATAACCAGTGCTGTATCTGACACTGGTACATTAGATAGCGATATATGATTTATCAACTCAGACGTTTCACAACTATGTAAACTGGCCTGAGAGCACGTAGGTTGTGTTCTGTAATGTATGAAAGCTGGTTTACACAAGGGATGGTCTTTAACAAGCACAGACATGTGAATGAGGTTATTGCTGTGAAATCCTGACGCTGACCGTCCTGAAGCCAGTTAGAAGTAACGTCTTCTATGTCTAGAATAGCAGTGTACGTTAATGTGCTAATGGGGACATACTCCCCCACCCCCCCGCAACCCCCCTCTTTCTCTTTTCATGTATGATAGTTGGACTACCAGTACAGGTGAAGTTGCACAGAAGAGGCATCTTTAGGGACAGATTCCGGGGGTGTTTGTATTGTGCACACAGTGAACAGTTCAGCATTGGTGTGAAGCGCACAACTGACAGATGATGGGCGTGATAACCAGTGCTGCATCTGACATTTTTAATGCTTTTGTATTTAGAAACGACATGACTTTATAAACCATCGGCATGATTCTGGTGTTCTTTATACCCTGATTTTTTTCTCTAAGCAGCTGTTGGTAATGTGAGGTCAGTTCTTAACGGACGAATGAATACACAGAAATGTGCTTATAGGAAGCAATTGCGTAGACGTGTAAACTACAAACATTGCTGTTTGATTTTGAAACACACCGAAACTAGAATGACAGTGCACTACATAAGGTAGTTGGACAACGTCATCAGTAAGCAGCTTGTGTGTCCGTCCGTGTGTGTCTGTCCGTGTGAGGTGAACAGGACCGATGCAGGGTGTCATTGCACACATTTCCACCTGTAGGGACAGATCCTGGAGGTGTTTCTTGCGCATACAGTGAACAGTTCAGCACTGGTATGAAGCGTCCAACTTGTTTCGTTTTTTGTTTTTTGGTTGTGGAAAGCGCACATCTGACAGTTGATGGCGTGATAACCAGTGCTGCATCTGACATTAGAAAATTAATAGCCCCATGTTGACGTTTTAGAATATTATCAGGAAATAAGAGCGTGCATTAAATGACGGAGTTGTTGTACTGTGATACATGAAGAAAGGTTTAGACATGACTACTAATCATGGACATATCCATGAGAGCTCAGCATAGCAGGGCCAGTGCAGGGTGTTCAGAGGAACCACCTGTACGGACAGACCCTGCAGGACAAATACTGTGCATTCAGAAAACGTCGGTCATGTGTGTTCTGTATTTCGGGGCCTTAGGAAGACATAGAAATGTGCTTGTAGGGATGGGTTATACCGTCGTGTAGACCTATAAACCCTTTGAATGTTTCCACCCTGGCTTGTGTGTGTGTGTGTGTGTGTGTGTGTGTGTGTGTGTGTGTGTGTGTGTGTGTGTGTGTTTTGTTCAGTTTAACGTCTATTCACTGTCTTTTTAGACGGAAAGGAAGTAGTGGATAAAGGAAAGGGAATGCATGTGAATATTTGTGTAAAAGTGTTCCATGTTATGTATCAGAGAAAAAGTATAAGGAAGTCTTAAGAGATTGTGGTGTGTATTGAATGAGGTGTCATTGGAAGAATATGTACATGCATAAGTATTAACCTACAACAACGTCAATATAAATAACAGCATTAATTATAATACATCAAAGTAGGATACCAACTTGACTGGAGTTAAAATTTCTGAAACCATTCTAAGCAATGAATAGTGACTCGATCTTTTCAGTGGCTAATGACATCTATTGGAATTAACTGATTAATAGTAGGCTATGTTTATAATTCAAATGTTTCCTAATTTGTTTACATTAGTAATACTAGTTATTACCTGCAGTGTATGAAACGGTATATGTGATATTTTTTTTTTACATTTGTATCTTCGTAATATTCGTAAAAGCTGACTTACAGTTATGGTCCCCATGTTGTTCACTTGTCTGTTGTGATAATGCACCCGACCAAATTTCTCCAGTTGGAGAAGTTTTTTTTTATCTTAACTGTCTTAATCTCGGACAATGAATGAGTAGATGGCTTAGTTATTTGCTTACCCCATATACATTTTATATTTTTAGAAAATTTTGTACGAAAGGCACAAGTCTATACATCAGACTTGTAATTTGTCTTGAATGTGCTGCTGGTGTAGAATTTAGAAAATGTTTGGGATTAGCTGCATTCTTTGTTTACACAACATTGGTAATATTATTTGAATCTATAAGTAATTTTTTTTAATCGATTTCTAGATACATTTTCTATACAACTAATGCATTCGTGTAGATCTAACTGGATGTCAAGTTGTATTGTGCCTTCGAAATTACGTGCTGCTCTTCTAGCTGCTTGGTCTACCCACATAGTTGAAGATATTCCACAGTTGGAAGGTACCCAACAGAAAGTTTTTAATGCCCTCTTTTGCCAGTTGGTGAATGTTTTATTTCCATTGTCATCTCAATTCGCTTCTTAGTATTACAAGCTATAGAATCTCCAAATTCAGACTTTAGTCTACACATAATGAATTTCACTAGTATGGCTGTAAGTTCAGCTGTGAAAATGGAATATTGTCTACTAATAATATAGTATAAGCCAACACAAATTATTGCAATGTTTTGAGCCTAAACATAACTTTATGAGCAAATTACATGACTGTGCGTGTACAAATATTTTCAGCGTATGCTTAGCGTTTCATTTCCCATGCTGTTAATTTGAATGGAACAGTGTACTTTGAATATCAACCTATATAAATGCCATCTGTAGGTTCAAATTCTGTGTAAACAGAACTTGAAATGACAGCAATGATGGCGGTTAGGTCTGTAAGACAACCTGTAAGATTGCTGTAATAGTGCAGTGCATGACATTTTAAGTTATAGCATGAATGACGTCTGCAGTGACCCGCATCTAAGTAGGTTGTTGGAAATCGAAAACAGTTTTCAATACTTTTCACTGTGATGGGATCATTTAAATGTGGCTAAATGTGTGATTGTTTAATAGACTGTGTGCATGTGAACAGAGGGATCCTAACCTGTTTTGTTACATTCTATCCCGAGTGTGGAGTAGGACCAGTGAAGGTGTTGCACGTGTTGTGCACGTGTTGGTCATATCCTGCACGTGTTCTGACTGTGCACAGTAAATAGTATGAAGTGCAAATTTTTTTGACAGGTGATGGCGTAATAACTAGTGCTGTATCTGACATTCGAAAAAATACAGAATGTGATTTTGAATCTTTATGAATGACTCTTCAAAATGTAAACGTGAGCATGTATGGGAAATGTACAACAAAACTGGTTTGGCGTAAAGACTACTTTGATACTTTGATCTAAAATTACCCACAGATTGAAATGGTCAGAACAGGACCAGTGCAGGTGTGATTGCACAGAATCTCCACATGTAGGGACAGATCCTGCATGTGTACAAGCTGTGCATACAGTGAACAGTTCAGCATTGGTATGAAGCGCACAATCTGTTTTTTTGGGGGGGCGTTGTGGAAAGCGCTCATCTGACAGTTGATGGCGTGATAACCAGTGCTGCATCTGACAGAAAATTAATGGCCACATGTGGTATCTTTTAGAATATCGGGAAATAAGAGCGTGCATTAGATATGGCAGGAGTTGTACTATGACATGTTTGTTACCATAGACATGGAGGGGAGGAAGACAGATGGACACATCACTTGATGGTGAATGTCAGGTTCCTGTCTTGCATTCTGGTGGTTGGTGATAAGTGATGTCCCGAAGCATGCTTTATCATCGTTTATTTATATTTCCCATTTCTTTTATCTATACTTCCCACTGATAATGCATAGAACGCTTAAACGTAAACAGCACAGAAATCTCGCATGATAGATAACGGGACAAGGCAGAGGCTGAGAGGGATGGAGAGAGGACCCTTAATACTTTGACATGTTACAACAGGACGAAAAGCGCAGTATGAAGTTGCACAAGAGTTCACACCTAGGGACAGATCCTGCAGGTGTCAGTACTGTGCATACAGTGAACAGTTCAGCATTGGTGTGGTACGCACAGCTGACAGATGGGCGTAACAGCCAGTGCTACATCTGACATAAGAAAATATATAGCATGTAAATTTATGATACTGTTGAATTTTAGCGAAGGCGATGCCGTTGTTATTCGTCATGGTCTTTGTGTATCAGTGAAACCTGAGAGAAATACGGACAAGATTTGTAGGGACACTTTCTACAGACCTGAACTGAATAAACAGCCATTTATTTCTTTGGTTAAACTTATTCGAATTTATTCACTGAAGTTTAAAATGACGGGTTAAGTTGCACAGGATACGACACCTAGGAACAGATCCTGAGGTGTTCTCACTGTGCATACAGTGAACAGTTCAGCATTGGTATGAAGCGCACAACTGACAGATGATGGGCGTGATAACCAGTGCTGTATCTGACAGGAAATTATCCATTCCAACTGTTTATCTAAAGTCTAAATGTCTGACGTCTCAAGTTTATGAATAGGTCTGTTTCGGCATGATGGCTTTAACGAATATAATTTTCTATCTGTATGCAATCCTTGTTTTTAAGGTTAGGTTTTGTTTAAACCAGTTTACTTGTTGTAGGCAATGTTTTCAGGTTTGTTTTGTAGGGGCAGTTTCTTTAGATCATGTCTCTTTGGTTAATTCTGTCTGGATTTATTGCACTGCAGGTTAAAATCGTGGTGATCCAGAAAGTGGAAAGTGGAGTGACATTCCTTCAGCCACTGAGCATTCACCACACCATACGTGACCAGCACACAGGGTGTGTGTGTGTGTGTGTGTGTGTGTGGGGGGGTGCTGTTGTGTATTTGTGAGATACCATCCCTCCACTACTGGCTTAGTGAACCGAACAGGACGTTGCACAGAATGAGCACCTGTAGGGACAGATCCTGGAGGTGTATTGACTGTGCATACAGTGAACAGTTCAGCATTGGTATGAAGCGTACAACTGACAGATGATGGGCGTGATAACCAGTGCTGCATCTGACATGTTGACGCCTTTCACAAACGTATTTAGAACAGACATGAGGACTTTATAAACCATTGGCATGATTGTGTTCTTTGTACCGTGATTTTCTTTTCTAAGCAGCTGTTTAAAAAAAAAAAAAAAAAAAAAAACGAATCGAGGGTTTCAACAAATGGACCTCTGCATGGTGTCATGTACTCAAAAGGCGTCAAATGCACAAGTAATGTGCATTTTTTGTATTTATCACTGTAGAACACAACCAGTGTAGGGTGAAGTTGCACAGATGCATCACCTGTAGGGACAGATCCTGGAGGTGTTTCGACTGTGCATACAGTGAACAGTTTAGCATGAAGCGCACAACTGACAGATGATGGGCGTGATAACCAGTGCTGTATCTGACGGCAACAACATTGAATGTGATTTCAGGGCATGCAGAAGGCTTTGATAACTGCAGTTTAAGGCAGTTTGATAATGGACAAATGTCACCAGTGACCAACATCTGTTGACTCATATGAAGTGAAAACGATCAGGTTTGCACAGAAATACTGTGGGTGGGTGGGTGTGTGGATGTGTGTGCCCGTGTGCTGTGATGGGTCATAGAGCAGGACCAGTACAGCGTATTTTCTGACCATGGGCGTAACGTCCACTGCTGAAGCTAACAGAAACATCGGATAAGTCATCACCCGAATCTGAAAATTGTTAAGCGTTATGTGTACCAGACTGTCCTGAGATAGGTATAGCAATGTGAAATGTGCTTGTAGTGAGAGGTTCTACATGTGTAGAATTCTAGACATGCCAGTTTCACTTTGTGATCTGTATCAGAACAGGACCAATACGGGTGTAATTACACCGAACTGGATCCTGCTGGGACAGATCCTGGAGATGATTATACTGTGCATACAGTGACAGTTCAGCACTGGTATGAAGCGTGCAACTGACAGATGGTGGTGATAACCCGTGTGAGGATTACAGAGAATAATTGTATGAAGGTTGTATGAAAAATTATTTTCAAAAAAACAAAACGAATCGGAAGGAGGGTTTCAACAGACCTCTGCATGGTGTCATGTACTCAAAGGCGTCAAATGCACAAGTAATGTGCATTTTTTGTATTATCACTGTAGAACACAACCAGTGTAGGGTGAAGTTGCACAGATGCATCACCTGTAGGGACAGATCATGGAGGTGTTTCGACTGTGCATACAGTGAACAGTTTAGCATTGGTGTGAAGCGCACAACTGACAGATGATGGGCGTGATAACCAGTGCTGTATCTGACATTTAAAAACGTACCTTTGATTTTGTCTGTTCTTTACGAGTTACATTTGTCGTTTGGAGAGAGAGAGAGAGAGAGAGAGAGAGTGTGTGTGTGTGTGTGAGGAGAGTGGGTCATGTACAGGTGACGCTGCACATGTTGCACACCCAGGGACAGATCCTGGAGGTGTTCCAGCTGTGCATACAGTGAACAGTTCAGCATTGGTATAAAGCGCAAACTGACAGATGGGCGTGATAACCAGTGCTATCTGACATTTTTAAAAAATCAACCTTTGATTTATTGTGTGAGTGTTTTAGAATAATGTGAATAGGACATACGGGCACACATGGAAGGTACCGCCATACATAAAGGTTTTGGCATGAGGACTATAAGTGTTAATCTCCATGATTTGGTGCTGTATGATAGTGACATGTTTTTCTGGAAACTGAGTTATGTGATCAGGTCATAAGAGCAATCTACATGAAAAGAGGATACTGCGATAAATGAAGCGTTGCGACTTTAGTGAACATAACCCATCTCCATGATTGGTTTCCGTATGGAATCCTGATTTTTATAAGTTTTTCTACAAACCAGTTTGAGGTGATGCGTGTTATTTGGTATTCAGATTAAAAAACTCACATGGTCATACTGCCCGGGACATGCAGGTGTTAAGGGAAATGAGCGAGCTGACAGACTTGCTGGTAACGCAACACCAACGAGCGGCCTACATCTAGGAAAATCGGAAATCCTCAGAAAAGTCAAAGAATACCAAAAAGAACAGGTACAAGGCCATCACACCATCGATCGCCTCAAAGAAATAGAAGCAGAGAGAGGGAGCGGCCGCAAATCTAACATGAAAGGTAGAGCACGATGCTTTGCAAATCAAACAAATATCGGCATCATTTCCAAACCAACATTGCGCAAATTTCTTCAAAACGGAACAGAGTCTCTGTGGGCCTTTCCAAACACAATAGACCGAGCAACACACTAGACGCCACGTTCTTGGCATCAGAGATCTTTTCCCATCCCTCTTGCGGCCAGTCAGTGGCGGCTGTGTGTGTTTGTGTGTATGTGTGCTTTTGAGTGCGTTTGTGAATGCGCGAGAGTGAAACTGTACACAAGTGTCAGGAGAGATATGTGTACGTGTGTGTGTGTGTGTGTGTGTGTGTGTGTGTGTGTGTGTGTGTGTGTGAGGGGAGGTGGGAGTGCGGGGGGAGGTGGGGTAGAGGATGAGGTATGTGAGTGTATGCATGCCTACACTGTGGGAGCAACAGGATATTGGAACGTGTATATATATATATATATATATATATATATATATATATATATATATATATATATATATATATATATATATATATCTTTGTATGTACGTGTGTGGAGTTGGGGGTGGGAGATATGGGCGTATGTGTGTGTGCTTGTACAAGTAAGTGTTCATCTCTGTGAGTGTGTGTTTGTGTGTGTGTGTGTGTGCCGTGGAAGCTGCGATACGTAGACTAGAAATGAGTGTGTGGAGGAGGGGGTAGAGGAGGTGCAAGGTAATGTGTGTGTGTGTGTGTGTGTGTGTTGGAGCTCATGTACGTTTATATGTATTTGACTGTGCTTTCATATGTGCTTGTACAAGTAAGTGTTCATCTCTGTGAGTGTGTGTTTGTGTTTGTGTGTGTGTGTGTGTGTGCCGTGGAAGCTGCGATACTTAGACTAGAAATAAGTGTGTGGAGGAGGGGGGTAGAGGAGGTGCACGGTAATGCGTGTGTGTGTGTGTGTGTTGGAGCTCATGTACGTTTATATGTATTTGACTGTGCTTTCATATATGTGAAACTGCATGTCTGGTGCATTTCTGTTATGCATGTGTGGGTGTATGTGTGAATGTGTGTCTTCATTTTTTACATTTATTTGCTTATTTATCACCATTGTTGTCTTATTTATTTATTTAGTTATGTTTTATTATTATCATTTTATTAGTATTACTAATATTATTACTACTACCTTTTTCTATATTATAATTATTATTTATTTATTTATTTATTTATTTATTTATGCAAGCTTATCTATTATTTATTCCCCCGTTTGTTTGTTTTTTTTGTTTGTTTTTTTTGTTGTTGTTTTTTTGTTTGTTTTTTTTGTTTTGTGTGTGTGGTTGTGTGTGTTTTTTTTTTTTTTTTTTTTTTTTTTTTTTTTTTTTTCCCAAGGCCTGACTAAGCGCGTTGGGTTACGCTGCTGGTCAGGCATCTGCTTGGCAGATGTGGTGTAGCGTATATGGTTTTGTCCGAACGCAGTGACGCCTCCTTGAGCTACTGAAACTGAAACTCTTCTTCTTCTTCTTCTTCTTCTTCTTTTTCTTCTTCTTCTTCTTCTTCTCCTCCTGCTCCTCCTCCTCCTCCTCCTCCTTCTTCCTCTTCTCATTTATTTGCTTATTTATCATCATTGTTGTCTTTTTTTTTCTTTTTTTTTATTATTATTATTACCATTACTACTACCTTTTTATATCATAATTATTATTTATTTATTTATTTATTTATTTATTTATGTAAGCGTATCTATTATTTATTCACTTTTTTTTCATTTTTTCTTTCTTTTTGTTTTGTTTCTCAAGGCCTGACTAAGCGCGTTGGGTTACGCTGCTGGTCAGGCATCTGCTTGGCAGATGTGGTGTAGCGTATATGGATTTGTCCCAACGCAGTGACGCCTCCTTGAGCTACTGAAACTGAAACTGAAACTCAGTGGAGGGTATTGTCTGTATCTTTGTAGTTGAACATGTCAGTGTAGGGGGTAACCAGTGCAAGTTGCGCACCTGTAGGGACAGATCTTACAATAAACAGTGCATGTCCTGGTGTCTGTGTATAGATGTCCACGGTGGTGTGGGGTGGGGAGGGGTTCCTCTGTTAACACTGGAGAGCAGGAACAGTGCAGGTGGAGTTGTACAGAAAGGCCAACTGTATGGACAGATTCTGCAGATGTAATGGACTGTGCATACAGTGAAAAGTTCAGCATTGGTGTGAAGTGCACAACTGACAGATGATAGGCGTGTTAACCAGTGCTATCTGACAGTAAAAACAAGCCACATGTTACTACTTGTATTTGTTCGACTTACGTTTGGTGTGTGTGGGGGGGAGGGTGGGAGATATATCCTAAGCCTCCACACTAATATTGGCCTAATGAACAGAAGTTGCACAGATCATCCACCTGTAGGGACAGATCCTGGAGGTGTCTACACTGTGCATACAGTGAACAGTTCAGCATTGGTGTGAAGCGCACAACTGACAGATGATGGGCGTGATAACCAGTGCTGTATCTGACATTTAAAACATAGCCACATGTAATTTCTTGTATCCTTATGACTGTTTGAGAATGTGAACAGGACGAGTATGTAGGAATACTGTTTATAGTGCAATACATGAAATATATTGACAGTTTGGGCGTGAGGACTATGACCGACATCTGCATGATAATGTAACAGCCTGAAATCCTGGCTCTGACCGTCCTGAAGTCACATGTAACGTGTTACATGTCAAGGAAAACGTGTACATACTTTCTGACCATGGGCGTAACGTCCACTGCTGAAGCTAACAGAAGCATCGGATAAGTCATCACCCGAATCTGAAAATTGTCGATGAGCGTCATGTGTACCAGACTGTGTCCTGAGATAGGTATAGCAATGTGAAATGTGCTTGTAGTGACAGGTTCTACAGGTGTAGAATTCTAGACATGCCAGTTTTACTTTGTGATCTGTATCAGGAGAGGACTAATACAGGTGTAGTTACACAGAACTGGATCCTGCTGGGACAGATCCTGGAGATGTTTATACTGTGCAATCAGTGACAGTTCAGCACTGGTATGAAGCGTGCAACTGACAGATGGTGGTGGTAACCCGTGTGAGGAATACGGAGAATAAATGTGTGAAGGTTGTATGAAAAAATTTCCAGAAACCAAAACAAATCGGAAGGAGGGTATCAACAGACCTCTGCATGGTGTCATGTACTCAAAGGCGTCAAATGCACAAGTAATGTGCATTTTTTGTATTATCACTGTAGAACACAAGCAGTGTAGGGTGAAGTTGCACAGGTGTAGCATCTATATCGGCCTTGGGAACATTTGTATTTTGAATTCTGATTAGAAAGTTTGCATGTGACTTTTATTCTTAGGGGTGGGTGGTCCTGTCCTTGCCCGCAGATATTGGCTTAGTGAACAGAAAGAGCAGCGCAGTGCAGATAGTTGCACAGATGTACACCTGTACGGACAGATCCTGGAGGTTTCACGCTGTGCATACCGTGAATAGTTCAGCATTGGTGTGAATCGCACAACTGACAGATGATGGGCGTGGTAACCAGCGCTGTATATCACATTTAAATGTTTTTTTTCTTTCGCAAATGTATAAATACATGATTAAAAAAAACTGGGATATTAAGGACCATAAAAATCTAAGTACAAGATATCATTCGAAATTAAGTAATCATTTGCAAATGACGTGATAGGTCATTGAAAAGAATTGTCTGCATAATTATCAGTGATGCATGAAGTTGCACATTCTGGCACCTTTAGGGACAGATCCTGGAGGTGTATCTGTTGTGCATACAGTGAACAGTTCAGCATTGGTATGAAGCGTACATCTGACAGATGATGGGCGTGATAACCAGTGCTGTATCTGACATTTAAAAACCAACCTTTGATTTTGTCTATTCTGTACGAGTTACATTTCTCATTTGGACTGTGTTCGTGTGTGTGAGTGAATGCGAGAGTGAGTGTGTGATCCCATCCCTCCAAAGACTGACATAAACAGAAAAAACAGGACAATGATGTTGCACAGAATCGGCACCTGTAGGTACAGATCCTGGAGGTGTGTTGTGGATACAGTGAATAGTCGGCATTGGTGTGAAGCACACATCTGATAGATGGATGTGTAACCAGTGCTGCATCTGACATTAGTTGAACCAGAAGTGATTTCTTTTATCTTTTTGATCAACGTTGAATTTGCACAGTACAGTACATCAGAGCATGTGTGAAAGGATGAAGTACCCCGAAACATGAAAAACACTGCATTTTGTCCACCAGTGAAGTTCTGATAAGGAAAGGCATTTGCTTTATGCTTATCGTTTTCCATTGAAGACGAATTAAAGGCTAATGAATGGCTCCTTTTTCCATTGAAGTTGCATAGAACGCTTGAACGTAAACAGCTTTAAGTTTGAAGGTAAGAAGTAACAATGTAGGTGTGTAATCATTCGTTTTCTTTTAAACTGGTCCGATTCACGACCCTCTAGAGGGCAGTGTCAGCGGTGTTGGCTGATGCAGACAGAACATCTGTATATGAAGCGCACAACTGACAGGTGGGCGTGATAACCTGTGCTGCATCTCAAGATAGCAATTGATTTCACGAATCGTGTTGCACTTCCAGAACACACTTAGGTACATGGTCAGAATGTTTATACGGGACAACTTAACACGTATCATGACTATTGTGCTTGGACGTGTACAGGGTGTAGTTGCACAGAACCTGGTATGACACAGGTCAGATGGGCGTGATAACAGCACCATATGACACAGGGCATAATAGTACGTGTATGGTTGTACTGGTGTATCGGTGTAGAGGATGACCAGTGCAGGGTGATGTTGCACACTTCTTCCAACTGTAGGGACAGATCCTGCAGGTGACGCAACTGTGCATACAGTGAACAGTACAGCGTTGGTATGAAGCGTGCAGCTGACAGATGATGGGCGTGATAACCAGTGCTGCATCTGACAGTAAATACAGCCAGTTTTTCGGATCATTATGATTGACGTTTGAAAATGTGAACAGGCCTTGACTATGTAAAAGGAAGCTTCTTCATATCGCAAGACATGAGGGGGGTGGGGGTAGGGCTGGGGTGGGTGTGTGTGTGTGTGTGTGTGTGTGTGTGTGTGTGTGTGTGTGTGTGTGTGTGTGTGTGTGTGATCCCATCCCTCCAGACTGACATAAACAGAAAGAACAGGACATTGACGTTGCACAGAAAAAGCACCTGGAGGTGTATAGACTGTGCATGCAGTGAATAGTTCGGTATTGGTGTGAAGCACACATCTGACAGATGATGGATGTGTAACCAGTGCTCTATCTGACATTAGACCAGAAATGATTTCTTGTATTTTATTTTTTTTTTATCAACGTTGAATTTGTACAGTACAGTACATCAGAGCATGTGTGTGAAAGGATGAAGTACCGCGAAACATGAAACACTGCTTTAGGCTCGATGTTAACCATAGACATGATTTCGATACTTTGTTGGAATTTGTCATAGACATGGGAGGGAGAATTTGTATCTGTTAGAGAACAGTATTACGTTTTGGATTTTGTCCACCAGTGAAAACTTCTGATAACTAAGGACAGGCATTTGCTTTATACTTGTTTTCCACTGAAGACAAATAATAAGCTAATGAATGGCTCATTTTTCATTGATGTTGCATAGAACGCTTAAACGTAAACGGCACAGAAAAACACGCATGACAGATAACGGGATGAAGGCAGAGGCCGGGAGTGCTGACAGTGCACAATGAGAGGGGGAGGGAGGGAGGGAGGGAAAACAAGGGAGAGAGAATCCCTTCATACTTTGACATATTAGAACTGACCAGAAGGAAAAAAAATGCAGGAAAAATGCAGGAAGTTACAGTGTTGCACCTGAAGGGACAGATCCTGGAGGTGTCCGGACTGTGCATACAGTGAACAGTTCAGCATTGGTGTGAAGCGCACAACTGACAGATGATGGGCGTGATAACCAGTGCTGTATCTGACAGTAAATACAGCCACAATTTATTGGATCATTATGATTGACGTTTGAAAATGTTGACTATGTAAAAGGAAGCTTCTTTATATCACAAGACATGAAAAACGGACACTGAATGCAGTGTGTACTTTAGGTCAACAGATGCACATACCACCACCTGTAAGGAAAGATCCTGGATGTCTATCAACTCAGTGACGTTGCACAGAAATAGCATCTGCAGGGACAGATCCTGGAGGTGTATACACTGTGCATACAGTGAACAGTTCAGCATTGGTGTGAAGCGTACAGCTGACAGATGATGGGCGTGATAACCAGTGCTGCATCTGACAGGAAATTATCCATTCCAATTCTTTGTCTAAATGTCTGACGTCTCTGAAGTTTATGAATAGGTCTGATGTTTCGGCATGATGACTTTAACGAACATATTTTCTATTTGACATTATCAAATAGGAATGTTAAATCTCAAAACCTATGGACTGACAATGACAGTTGTGAACAGTCCTCAGTGTATGTAGAATTATGGCTGCACCGCGATTTTTTTAAGACAGCCAAACACAGAACAAAAGCTGCTGCACGGGTTTACACTGAACTTGAATTCGTCAGTTGCATACTTAATAGAATGTATGATTTGCATCAAATGGATGAAAGGGATAGTTTTCTATAGTTTAAATAATTACTAGCATTTTCTACAGAGGACGATATCAATTAAATGTAAACGGCGAAGAAAAGAGGTTCATTTGACAAGACACTTATCTACTGGGACAAAAGCTGTCGGTGCTGACAGTGCTAAATGCTATATTCACTGTTGATTTAAACCCTTTGAAGTACTTTTCACCCTGGCTAATGCAGGGTGTAGCTGCACAGAAATAGCACCTTGACATACTGAGGTGGACCACGTGTTCACACGGTGAATAGCTCGGCATTGTATGAAGCGCACCACTGACAGATGGGTGTTATAGCGGAAAATAAAGTAGCAAATGCAACATGAAAGGGAATAACATTTTCAAAATACTTACTTCGGTTTGAAACCTTATTTGCTAGTTACCAGATATGAGGTTCAATTATGTTGACTATTGTGTATTGTGTGGAGGGAAGTCTGAATCTGTCTTTACTCTGTGGACGTGGGGTGTGTGTGTGTGTGTGTGTCCGTCCCTCCAAAGACTGAAATAAGCTTAGTGAACAGAAAGTACTGGACAGAGTGAATTTGCACAGAATGAACACCTGTAGGGACAGATCCTGCAGGTGTGTAAACTGTGCACACAGTGAACAGTTCAACATTGGTATGAAGCGTGCAACTGACAGTTGATGGGCGTGATAACCAATGTTGTATCCGACATGAAGAATATGCCAACATGTGATTTCTCTATTATGATTCACGTTTGAAAATGTGAACAGGCCTTGACTATGTAATAGGAAGCTTCTTTATATCGCAAGACATGAAAAACGATCACTGCACGCAGTGTGTACTTTAGGTCGTCGGATGCATATGTAATGTGCGTTCGTCATTTTGTACTTCAGGTCGTCAGATGCATATGTAATGTGCGTTCGTCATTGTACAGGTGAAGTTGCACATACCACCACCTGTAAGGAAAGATCCTGGAGGTCTATCATCTGTGCACTGAGTGTGTGTGTGTGTGTGTGTGTGTGTGTGTGTGTGTGTGTGCAATCCCATCCCTCCAAAGACTGACATAAGCTCAGTGAAGAGAAAGGACAGTGACGTTGCACAGAATCAGCTCCTGTAGGGACAGATCCTGGAGGTGTGAGATCTGTGCACACAGTGAACAGTTCAGCATTGGTGTGAAGCGCACAACTGACAGATGGGCATGATATCCAGTGCTGCTTTTAACATGTGCTAACGTCATTAGATAACAGCAATTTCTCAAGCCTTAAGACTGAAGATAAGTGTAAACAGGCATCGGGAGTACGTAGAACGAAGTTTGTTGTACTGTAATGTATGAAAAACGAGATCTAACGATGACTGGGGAAAAAGACTACTGCACGATTAACTGGCTGATTTGTACTGAGCAGTACAGGGTGAAGGTGCACAAACTATACACATGTAGGGACAGATTCTACAAGTGAATGTCCTGTGCGTACAGTGAATAGTTCAGCATTGGTGTGAAGCGCTCAACTGATAGATGATGGGCATGGTGACCAGTGCTGTATCTGACACCAAGAAAATTGCAAAATGATTGCCTGTATCTTTATATAACCCTACCAGAATACTGCATATTTTAACACTGGTTAGAACGCTTACACGTGGCTAGTTATAGATGATAATGATAATAGTCTAGCTAGAATGCACTTGTACGAGGTTATCAATTTTCATTTGAGGTTATTTATCTATTTTCTATACTCACAATGTATTGACTTATCTCTTTACTGCTCCTGCTTGGTTTCTCGTGGAATGAGTAGGTATGAGCATGCGTGCGTTTCAACTGAGCCAAATGTTTTGTGTTGCATCATTTAATCATATGCAGTTTGTTTCGTATGATTATTTTGAATGCAGGTTAAGAGGCAAGACCCAGAATGAGGAAGAGAAAGTGGAGTGACCTCCCTTCGTCAGCCTTTCAGCAGTCATCACACCACGTGACCAGCACACAGGTGAGTGCGGTTTGAATTTGCCAGATACATGGAGTGGAGGAGGATGGGTATCTCCAGTGCTGTATTTTTTTTTAACTTCAATATTCATAACAAAGCACCTGTAGCGACAAACCTTGTAGGTAGCCCAGCTGTGCTTACAATGAATAGTTCAGCATCGGTATGATTATGGGCGTGGTTACCAGTGCTGTATCTGTCATTTGAAAATATCGGGAACATTTGAAAATATTTCTCTGGCTTCAGAAAGATGATTATAAGTAGATTTGTAGGGAACACGGTGTACACAAGGAATAACAGTAAATTTGCATGTGGAAGACTGTGCTATGTGTGAGGATTCTGATTTTAACTTTAATCAGATGAAAGGGTGTAGCTGCACAGAAATGGCACCTGCAGGGATGTGTTCTTGAGGTAAAGCACGTGTTCACACGGCGAATAGTTCAGCACTGCTATGAAGCGCACCATTGATAGATGGGCGTTATAACCAGTGAGCATGACAGAAAACAAAGTAGGAAATGCACAGATCTACAGAGAATACTTACTTTAAAAAGAACTTCAAAACCTTATTAAATAACAAATTTTCTTGCTAGTTACCAGATGATATACAATAGGTTCGACTATGTATTTGACTTTTGTGTATATTTGTGTAGAGTGGAGTCTGAATCAAGACATTTACACTAAGGACTCTATCAGTGCATGTTCCACAAAAGAACACCTGCAGGGACAGATCCTGGAGGTTTACGGCATGTGCATACAGTGAACAGTTCAGCATTGGTGTGAAGCGCACAACGGATAGCTCAGTGATAACCAGTGCTGTCTGACATTATAAAATTAATAGCCACATGTGGTATCTGACGTTTGAGAATATATCGTGAAACAGAGCATGCACTAAGTATGGCAGAGAGTTGTACTGACACATGAAAGGTTTAGACATGACTACTAATCATGGACATACCCATGAGAGCTCAGCATAGCAGGACCAGTGCAGGGTGTTCAGAGGAACCACCTGTACGGACAGACCCTGCAGGACAAATACTGTGCATTCCGTAAACATCGGTCATGTGTATTTCTGTATTTTGGGGCATTAGGAATACATAGAAATGTGCTTCTAGGGATGGGTAAAACGGACAACTGAAAACATTGTTGCCGTTTGGCTTTCAAAACATTCTGACTGGAATGGTACTACTATGGTACATGAAAAGTGTGGATCATGCATTGAAGACTTAACCACCATACTGTTTTGATACGTATACTTGCTAATTAGTATTTGATAGAATTGCCCAGAGATTGAAATCAGCTGTGTATCAGAAGAGCAGGACCAAGGGTGAAGTTGCAGTTGTCACCTGTGGGGACAGATCCTGCCAGGTGTATATCCTGTGCATGCAGTGAATAGTTTTGCAAGGGTGTGAAGCGCACAGACAGATGAGGGGGCTTTGGGGTCTGGAGGAGGGGAGATCAGGACCAGTGCAGGGTGAAGTTGTACAGGAGTAGCACGTGTAAGGACAGATCCTGCAGGTGACACAATGTGCACACAGTGAACAGTTCAGCATTGGTATGAAGCGTGCAACTGACAGTTGATGGGCGTGATAACCAATGTTGTATCTGACATGAAGAATATGCCAACATGTGATTTCTCTATTCAGGGTGAAGTTGCACAGATACAGCTGCAGGGACAGGTGACAGACGGATGTGATAACAAGTACATATAGGATACGGGACATAAGAGCTCGTGTATGGAATGAGGTTAATTTAATACAATTAAATAGCAAAAATTTCTCAAGCCGTAAAACTGAAGGTCCTGAAGAACTGAACAGTGACGTTGCACAGATGTCCACCTGTAGGGACATATCCTGGAGGTGTATCTTTTGTGCATACAGTGAATAGTTCAGCGTTGGTATGAAGCCCACAACAGATAATGGACGTGATAACCAGTGCTGCATCTGACAGTAAATACAGCCACAATTTATTGGATCATTACGACTGACGTTTGAAAATCTGAACAGGCCTTGACTATGTAAAAGGAAGCTTTGTGTCGCAAGACATAGACAAATACTGCACGTAGTGTGTGTACTTTAGGTCGTCAGATGCATATGTAATGCGAGTTCGTCATTGTACAGGTAAAATTGCTCATACCACCTATAAGGAAAGATCCTGGAGTTCTATCAACTGTGCATTAGAGTGTGTGTGATCCCATCCCTCCACAGATTGACATGTGGCTCATTGAACAGAAAAAAAACAAACAGGATAGTGACGTTGCACAGAATTGATGCACCTGTAGGGACAGTTGCTGGAGGTGTTGTCGCTGTGCATACAGTAAATAGTTCAGCATTGGTGTGAAGCGCTCAACTAACAGATGATGGGCGTGATAACCAGTGCTGTATCTGACATCAGAAAATTGCATGTATCTGACATGTTGAACAGAACAGAAAGTGACGTCGCTCAGTGTCCTTGCCTGTGGGGACAGATAGTGTGTGTGTGCGTGATGTGTGCATGTGTGTGTAATCCCATCCCTCCAAAGACTGACATAAGCTCAATGAACAGAAAACTGGACAGAGTAACGTTGCGCAGAACACACACCTGGAGGGACAGACCCTGGAGGTGTGGCATTATCAAACAGGATAAAGCTGAACGCTTTTATAACAAAGTTCAGCAGAGATGTTAAGTGCATATGTGGAGAATCTATTTCAAGCAAACACATACTCTTTGAATGTCAGTCTGAAATCGTTTTTACCAAACTTCTCGGAAAATTCTTTTGAATGTATTGACAATTTCAATATATCTGCTATTGCAGGAGGTTTGCATAGTCCAATTAGACATTTGTTACAGTTGTTACAGTTTGTTAGCTTTTCCTTCCATATTGTGCCTATGTCTCCCCTTTTAATGTCTTATTTTTTTCCAATGCTCTGTATCTTTCCCTACCACACACCCACACATACATACACGCACACACACATCATTCATCACCCTCTGCCGTTCCCACCGCCTCCGCCCTCCACCCCCCACCCTTTTTTTTCTCTCGTCTAATACCACTTAAGTGGAAGACGTTAAACTGAAGACTACTACTACCCTGGAGGTGTTTGTACTGTGCATACAGTGAACAGTTCAGCATTGCACATCTGACAGATGATGGATGTGTAACCAGTGCTGCATCTGACAGTTAACAAACCAGAAATTGATTTGTATCTTTTGGATCAGCGTTGAATTATTTGTACAGTACAGTACATAAAGAGCATGTGTGTGAAAGGATGAAGTACCGCGAAATATGAAAAACACTGCTTTAGGCTCGAGATGTTAACCATAGACATAATGATTTTGATACTTTTGTTGGAATTTGCCATAGACATGGGAGGATTTGTATCTGTTAGAGAACGGTAATTCGTTCTGCATTTTGTCCACCAGTGAAAACTTCTGATAACTAAGGAAAGGCATTTGCTTTATACTTATTGTTTTCCACTGAAGACGAATTAAAAAGTAATAATTGGCTCATTCTCATTGATGTTGCATAGAACGTTTAAAACATAAACGGCACAAAAAACATGCATGACAGGTAACAGGATGAAGGCAGAGGCCGGGAGTGCTGACAGTGCACAATGATAGAAGGGGAGGGAGGGAGGGAAAGAAAACAAGGGAGAGGGACAGGATCCCTTCATACTTTGACATATTAGAACTGAACAGCAGGAAAAGTGCAGGATGAAGTTGCACAGCGTTCCACCTGTAGGGACAGATCCTGGAGGTGTTCGTGCTGTGCATAGTGCTGCATCTGACATTTGAAGAATACCAGCCATTGATATTTCTTCCATTAACATTTGTGAATTATGGCAGAAGGCGGTACTGCAATACATGAACAATGAGTGGTTTAGGCATGACTTTTAAACGTAGACATCTCCCTGCTTTTGTTTGTTTGGGTTGGGTTGTATGTGTGTAGAGGTGATGTGATTCTTTTTTCCACTGTGGTCTGTCAGGGAGGGTCAGGACCAGTGCTGGGTGAAGTTGTACACATCTCTGAGGATGTAGAGGATGACCAGTGCAACGTTCACCGGTAGGAACAGGTCCTTCAGGTATTACGACTGTGCATACAGTGAACAGTTCAGCATTGGTGTGAAGCGTGCAACTGACAGGTGATGGGCGTGATAACCAGTGCTGTATCTGACAATAAAAACATAGCCACATGTGATAATGATCACCAGTAAAAATGCCATGAAAGTATGGTTGAAATTGAAAGTTGATTTTTCTGCAACACATGAAAAAGACTACTGTTATAGTTTGGGTATGACGATTTTGACAGTCAAGCGGAATGACGTATGGTGACAGTGACAGTCCTGAAGCCAGTTGTAAGTGACGTGCTCCATGTCTACAGTAGCAGTGCATGGGATAGTGCTGGAGGGGGCTTGCTTTCTGCAGATGTGTAGATCTGCAAATGATGTCGACATGAATACTAGTCTATACTGTGACTGACACTAGATGACATGTGCAGAACTATTGCTGCAGTGTTAATAAGTAGGCTTGTGTGTGTGTGTGTTTGCTTGAGCGTGTGGTTACCAGGGCGGAGAGAGAGGGAGACAGACAGGGACCCATCCCTCCACACACTGACTTGGTGAATTAAGATCTCAGAAGTTGCACAGATTTTCCACCTGTAGGGACAGATCCTGGAGGTGCACGTCCTGTGCATACAGTGAACAGTGCAGCATTGGAATGTAGCGTACAGCTGACAGATGATAGGCGTGATAACTAGTGCTGCATCTGACATTACGAAATAAACTTCGTACCTATAGCGACAGATCATGCAGGTGTATATGAGCATGCAGTGAATTGTTCAGATTGGCATGAAGCGGACAGCTAAGATGATGGGCGTGATGAGCAGTGCTGCATATGGCATGAAACGGGTGTAATCAATTTCTGAAATGTTTGACAATTGTGAGAACAGGTCAAGTGAATGGGAGAACAATTGTCTGAAGAATGTATGGGAAAAAAAAAAACGAATCGGAATAGGGTTTTAATAAACATGGACGTCTGTACGGTATTGATATGTACTTTACGTCGTCAAATGCAGAGGTCATCAATGTGCCTTTTTTTCATTGTTACCAGTGAGCATATCCAGTGCAAGGTGAAGCTGCACAGAATTAGCACCTGTAGGGACAGATACTGGAGGTGTATTGACTGTGCATACAGTGAATAGTTCAGTGAGATCCCATCCCTTCACACTGACCATTGTGGATCAGTGAACAGAAATTCCAGTACAGGTGAAGTTGCACAGGTATCAGCACTTGTTGGACAGATCCTGCATGTGTCCAAGCTGTGCATACAGTGAACAGTTCAGCATTGGTATGAAGCGTACATCAGACAGGTGATGGGCGTGATAACCAGTGCTGTATCTGACATAACTATCAACCAATGATTTCTATGCTTATGACTAAATTCAGAGAATGATGAAAACAGGACATGAGCACATGTATGGAAAGAGGCAGTACTGCATATAATAAGGAATGAAAAATTACAGGAAACAAATGATCCAGATGATTCTTCTCGGTAACGTGTTCAGTATTTAGGGGTCTATGAATACATAGAAATGTGCTTGTTGTAACAGCTTACACATAAATGCAGAATTTCATTGCTGTTTGATTTTTAAAACGTGCCGTTACTGGGAAAAGGACAGTGCTCTACCTTAATACTGCAGTGTGTGACAGGAATACTTCAGCACATATAGTTTGGCACTGGTATGAAGCACATAACTGACAGATATGGACGTGATAACCAGTGATGTATTAGCACTTCAGTAGCATTTAATTTGTTGATTTAACGTTTGGATAGTTTGTGGGGTGGGGGGGTGCGGTGCGTGTGTGCGGTGCGTGTGTGATCCCATCCCTCCAGACTGACTGGTTCAGTGAACAGAAAGAACAGTTATGTTGCACAGTCTCAATGCCTGCATGGACAGAACCTGCGTGTGTTCCAGCTGTGCATACAGTGAATAGTTCAGCATTGGTGTGAAGCCTGCAACTGACAGATGATGGGCGTGGTAACCAGTGGTCTCTGACACTCGGAATACGATATGATTTAACGTGTCCTTAAGATATGACCTTACAAGAATAGCTGTATATTGAATTTACATCGTATCGCTTGGACGTGGTTAGTTAATAGATATTGATTTTAAGTCTAGCCAGAATGCACTTGTACGAGGTTATTTCAATTCTCATATTAGATCGACTTTGAGGCTTTTCAGAAAAGTTACCTGTAACCTTTCTGTATTCTGTGTATATACCCTGCATCCGACACCAGAAAAAGACATGTGCTTGAACAGACTGAATCAGTGCTTAAAGTTGGACAGAGGTAAGAAGTGACCATGTAGGTGTGTAATTATCCGTTGATTTCTGTTAATACCGGTCAGTCGGATTCACGACCCTGTACAGGGCAGTGTCAGTGGTGTGGGCTGATGTACACAGAACATATGTATATGAAGCACAGACAGAACATCTGTATTTGAAGTGCACACCTGACAGATGGGCGTGATAACCAGTGTTACATCTGACGTTAGAGCAGCTGTTGCAACTATTGACAGTCAAAATCATCAGACATTTGAGAATTACATAAACAGATACAGGACGTCAGAATTTAGGTGGTATCGGATACATGAGTTATCAGATAGGTAAATATGTACGGTTACGTATTAGACGTGTTTTACTGTGTAATGTGATGTATGAATGAGGATCACTAGAGCAGGGTGAGGCAGCATAGACATAGCCCTGCAGGGACAGACTCTGGAGATGTTTTCACTGTGCATCGGTATGTTGAATCGATCATACACGACTGAACACACCACTAAAGTACAACATGTTGTTGCACAGAATGAACACCTGTAGGGACAGATCCTGGAGGTGTGAGAACTGTGCATACAGTGAACAGTTCAGCATTGGTATGAAGCGCGCAACTGACAGATGATGGGCGTGATAACCAGTGCTGCATCTGACAGTGGTAATTAAATAGTATGTGATTTCTCAATTTCTTTTGATAGCATTTTCAGAAAAGGTGGTTGCACTGTGTCCTGGCTCATGTGTTTTGTTTTGTGTAGATCAACAAAATGAAAAACACTACAGGAGTAGCAGAAGCAGTACTATGTATAGATCCAAATATTTCAGCTAACCATCAAAAACTGGTATTTTTCGAACCATATGTTGTGCTGGAAACAATCAAGCAGTGCACTTCGATTTTCATTTCGCACGGTGTCTATTTTACTAGATTTGTTTTATTTGCGTGTTCATTCATCTGAATTTATTTCCAATGATTTTCTCTGACTGCAGATGAAGCAAGGTGAGGCAGAATGAGGAAGAGCTGAGTCATCTCCCTTCGTCAGTCAGTCATCACACCACACGTGACCAGCACACAGGTCAGTGAGGTCAGGTGGACTTTCTCACACGTGTGTTTCAACACAGCGTTTCTATGTAATAACACGATGTTTATGGTCAGTCAACTTTGTCTCCAAATAGAAACCCACTTGTGGTCGTGTTGCTCATGCTAACTATTTAAATATGCGTTTAAAAGATGTGTGTCTAAGTAATCGACACCACATAAAATCAAAGTTACAATACAATTTACACTGACCATCAGACTGTATTTGTGTGTGTCTTAGTGACTGTGACTGAGTGTTGCCTCCTGAATCTCCACACCCCCACCCAGTGAAGAGGATGAACAGTGCAGGGTGAAGTTGCACAGAACGCACGCCTGTAGGGACAGATCCTGCAGGTGACAAAACTGTGCATATAGTGAACAGTTGAGCATTGGTATGAAGCGCACAACTGACAGGTGATGGGCGTTATAACCAATGCTGTATCTGACATTAGAAAATTGCGCATCTCTGTCATGTTGAACAGAAAGAACAGAAAGTGACGTTGCTCAGTGTCCTTGCCTGTAGGGACAGGTGTGTGTGTGGGGTGGGGGTGGGGTGTGTGAGTGTGTGAGTGTGTGTGTGAGATCCCATCCCTCGAAAGACTGACATAAACAGAACAGGACAGTGACGTTACAGAATCAGTACCTGTAGGGACAGATCCTGTAGGTGTTGTGACTGTGCATACAGTGAACAGTTCAGCATTGGTGTGAAGCGTACAACTGACAGATGACTGGCGTGATAATCAGTGCTGCATCTGACATAAGAAAATTGCATGTCTCTGACATGTTGAACAGAAACAAAGTGACGTTGCTCAGTGTCCTTGCTTGCAGGGACAGAGCGTGTGGGTGTGTGTGGTGGGGGTGTGCGTGCGTGTGTGTGTGCGCGGGCGGGTGGGTGTGTAATCCCATCCCTCCAAAGACTGAAGCTTAGTGAACAGAAAGAACTGGACAGAGTGACGTTGCACAGAATAAACACCTGTAGGGACAGATCCTACAGGTGACATCACTGTGCATACAGTGAATAGTTCAGCATTGGTGTGAAGCGCACAACTGACAGATAATGGGCGTGATAACCAGCGCTGTATCTGACATATTAAATGCTTTTCACAAATGTATTTAGAAACATGACTGTATAAACCATTGGCATGATTCTGGTGCTTATACCATGATTTTTTTTCTAAGCAGCTGTTGGTAATGTGAGCTCAGTTCTTAGCAGACGAATGAATACATATAAATGTGCTGTAAGAAGTAATTGCATTGACGTGTGGAACAATTGATTTTGAAACACACCGAATTAGTGTTCTACGTTAATAACGCAGTGTAAGGTAAACAATGGACGTCGTAACCAGTAACCTGTGTGTGTGTGTGAGGTGAACAGGACCGATGCAGGGTGTCGTTGCACATTTTTCCCACCTGTAGGGACAGATCCTGGAGGTGCCTCGACTGTGCATACAGTGAACAGTTCAGCATTGGTGTGAAGCGCACAACTGACAGATGATGGGCGTGATAACCAGTGCTGTATCTGACATTGAAATATTCAGGATATGATTTCGTTATTTGACTAACGTTTGAAAATTATTTGAAGAGGACTTACCAGATACGAATGGAGGTAATTGTGAGTGGTTTGGATGTTGGGACATGAGTGTGAATACGAGAGGAGAAAGTACACGTTCATTTTAAGAGTGACAGATAGTACGCTTTTGAATCGCGAGATGTCAAACCACGAAAACATGAACAATGCCGAGTTTCTCATAAAAATGTTTCAGGTTCTGCATGTTGGGTATTTAGAGGCCTGAGCACTACAGAGAAGTGACTGCTGGGATATGTTCTACAGACGTGTGGAACAACAAACAGCATGGCTGTCTGGTTTGAATAACATACTGTGGTTGGTATTGGACAGGGACAGGGATATAGTGATATTACTGCAGTGTGAGGCACTTTGTTAGATAATGAGACAACGTCACCAGTGACCACTGTCTGTGTGGATAATGAGATTGAAACTGATTTATTACTGCAGTGTGAGGCACTTTGTTAATGACTCACCAATGACGACTATCTGTGTGGGTAATGAGATTGAAACTGATTTATTACTGCAGTGTGAGGCACTTTGTTAAAGACGTCACCAGTGATTACTATCTGTGTGGGTAATGAGATCGAAACTGATTTAATACTGCAGTGTGAAACTGATTTATTACTGCGTCACCAGTGATCTGTGTAAAAGTAGCCCTCTAGAGACCCTACGAAACTGATTTGGATACATTTTACTGATAGGATCACTGTGGCTAAATATGTGCGATTGTTTAATAGACTGTTGTGTGCATGTGAAGAGAGGGAACCTAACCAGCTTCGTTACATTCTATCCTACTGATAGTGTGGAGTAGGATCAGTGAAGGTGTTGCACTGGGACCACACAGTCGAGTGTCATCCACTTCAAGGATGCGTCTTTGGGTGTGTTGCTCAAATTACCTGAACAACACTGCAAGTGTCTGTATCTCTCGGGCCTGGTTAACGCCGGGATATCATGATAGGAAGCGTAGAGTACAGCCTTGTCACGCAGTCCCAAACCAAAAATGGACCTCCATAGCAACATCGTCGTCATCGTCATCCTCCTCCATCGTCATCAATATAAACAAGTCTCAAAGTCTGTGGCCTTTCATGCCCTGCTGTCATGGTGACCTCAGTTTCGATACTTCCGTGCTTGGGGTGAGTCCTGTCAATGTCAGTGTCGGCAGATTCATGGAGGGCTGTTTGAGGGACGTGGTGGCGGTTTCCACTCTGGGAGGGACGCACGCTCAGTCTGGCTCCGCGACTAAGCCATTATTGTCGTTAGTAGGGGGCTTAGTGGTGTCCTAAGTAAGTTAAAACAGAACAGGCACCACTGCACACCACCGAAGTGACTCAGCAGCAGTGCAGGGTCTCCTCTGGTGTGTGGCCTCCTGGCGACCTAACCTCCATGGTTCCCTGTGGATTGCCGACGCTAGAACTACGACGGACGAACCCGGGTGTGGCCGTGTATGCGGGAATCTAAATGAGTGGCGTGGGAGTAATGCCACTGATGCAGATGGGGTAGCAGAAAAACAAAACAAAAAAACATGAGCATCAAATGTATGAACGTGATAGTTTTCTGTAGTTTAGATAATTACTAGAAAATAAATGAAATATTAATTAAATGAAATTAACAGAAAAGAAAAGATGTTCATACAAGACACGTTGTCTACTGGGACAAAAGCTGATGTCAGTAGTGCTGACAGTGTTGCATGCTATATTCACTATTGATTTAAACCCTTTGAAGTTCTTTTCACCCTGGCTAATGCAGGGTGTGGCTACACAGAAATAGCACCTTATACTAATATTGATAGTGAGCCGGACCGGTGCAGGGTGAAGTTGCAGAGATGATGCACCTGTAGGGACAGATCCTGGAGGTGTATCTACTGTGCATACAGTGAATAGTTCAGCATTGGTGTGAAGCGCTCAACTGATAGATGATGGGCATGGAAACCAGTGCTGTATCTGACATGTGATTTCTCGTGAGATGGGTCAGAGGAGAGCAGGACCAGTTCAGTGTGAAATTGCACAAGCATCCACCTGTAGGGACAGATCCTGGAGGGTTCTTAACTGTGCATAGTGAACAGTTCAGCATTGGTATGAAGCGCACATCTGACAGATGATGGGCGTGATAACCAGTGCTGTATCTGACACGAAGAAAATTGCAAAATGATTGCCTGTATCTTTATATAACCCTACCAGAATACTGCATATTTTAACACTTTTTAGAACGCTTACACGTGGCTAGTTATAGATAATAATAATAGTCTGGCTAGAATGGACTTGTACGAGGTTATTAATTTTGATTCGAGGTTATTAATCCATTTGTATACTCGCAATGCATTCACATGTATTTCTCCTGTTTTGTTTCTCGTGGAATGAGTAGGTATGAGCATGCGTGCGTTTCAACTGAGCAAAAGAGATGTTTTGTTTTCATATGCAATTTGTTTCGTACGATTATTTTGAATGCAGGTTAGAAGCAAGACCCAGAATGAGGAAGAGAAAGTGGAGGGACCTCCCTTTGTCAGCCATTCAGCAGTCAAACCACGTGACCAGCACACAGGTGAGTGTGGTTTGAATTTGCCAGAGACATGGAGTGGAGGAGGATAGGTATCTAATGTTCGTGTTTTGAACTTGGTCATGAGTGACAACTTCTGAGGTCTCACGGCGTGCTTTGGCTGTTTACTTTTTTTTTAATTGTATATTTTTGCTTTTTTGCGGCCTAGGAACATTTATATTTAGAAATACATTAGAATAAGGTCACAACTATGGTACATGAAAAGAAAGCATGTGATATCTGAATATTCAAAACGATATGTTGTGATTTGTTGATGGAACATATTCTACAAACACGTGGCTATTCTGCAAATTGTGTAGATATGCAAATATTTTCGGAATACTTATCATACAGTGATTGGTTATAAAGCCACAAGATTGCCTGCGAACACACCACTGCATGATTGAAAACTGCACTTTAATTCGGCAAATGCAGTTATTAGAATATGCAATTTTCATTGTATGTCTAAAAAAATTCTATGCTACATACTAGCATTTTCCCATGGCCAAACCAACACATTGAAACGTAAACGGCGAAGAAAAGCGGTTCATTGACAAGACATGACTTACTAGGACGAAGGCCAGTAGTCCACACAGTGCTGAATTCTAAACAGTGTTGATGGTGTAAACCCTTAGAAATACTTTTTCCATTTCCACCCTGGCTGGTTTAGTGTGTGGAAAGACGAGTGCAGGGTGGTTGCACAGAGAAAACACCTGTAGAGGGAGATCCTGGATGTGTTACCGGATAGCAAGGATATACGATTATATATTAGACTAAATCTGTGTTTACAGGTTTCTGAATCATGTTTTAATCTGTAATCTGATGTAAGAGTTATGAGGATGACTAGAGCAGGGTGAGGCTGCACAGAAATAGACCTGTAGGGACAGATCCTGGAGATGTTTTCACTGTGCATCTGATCTGGTGTACCAGTGTAGAGGATGACCAGTGAAGGGTGTTGCACAGAGCTGTCACCTGTAGGGACAGATCCTGGAGGTGTGAAAGCTGTGCATACAGTGAACAGTTCAGCATTGGTATGAAGCGCACAACTGACAGGTGATGGGCGTGATAACCAGTGCTGTATCTGACATTAGAAAATTGCATGTCTCTGACATGTTGAACATAAAGAACAGAAAGTGACGTTGCCCAGTGTCCTTGCCTGTAGGGACCGAGCATGTATGCGTGTGTGTAATCCCATCCCTCCAATGACATAAACAGAAAGAACAGGACAGTGATGTTGCACAGAACACCTGTAGGTACAGATCCTGGAGGTGTGTACTGTGCATACAGCATTGGTGTGAAGCGCACATCTGACAGATGGATGTGTAACCAGTGCTGCATCTGATTAGTTAACAAACCAGAAATGATTTCTTTTATCTTTTTTGATCAACGTTGAATTGTGTACAGTACAGTACATCAGAGCATGTGTGTGAAAGGATGAAGTACCCTGAAACATGAAAAACACTGCTTTAGGCTCGAGATGTTAACAACCATAAACATAATGATTTTGATACTTTTGTTGGAATTTGTCATAGACATGGGAGGATTTGTATCTGTAAGAGAACGGTAATTCGTTTTGCATTTTGTCCACCAGTGAAAACTTCTGATAACTAAGGAAAGGCATTTGCTTTATACTTTACCATTGAAGACGAATTAAAAAGTAATAAATGGCTCATTCCTATTGATGTTGCATAGAACGCTTACAGAAAAACACGTATGACAGATAACGGGATGAAGGCAGAGGCCGGGAGTGCTGACAGTGCACAATGATAGAGGGGGAGGGAGGGAGGGAAAACAAGAGAGGGAGAGAATCCCTTCATACTTTGACATATTAGAACTGAACAGATGGAAAAATGCAGGATGAAGTTGCACAGATGTCGACACCTAGGGACAGACCCTGGTTGTTTCAGAACTGTGCATACAGTGAACAGTTCAGCATTGGTATAAAGCGCACAACTGACAGATGATGGGCGTGATAACCAGTGCTGCATCTGACATTTTAAGAATACCAGTCATTGATATTTCTTTATGACTAACATTTAAGAATTATGGCAGAAGGCGGTACTGCAATACATGAACAATGAGTGGTTTAGGCATGACTTTTAAACGTACACATCTCCCTGCTTGTGTGTGGAGGTATGCTCGCTCTCTCGCTCTCTGTCTGTGCATGATTCTGGTGTGTATACCCTGTTTTTATTTTTCTAAGCAGCTGTTGGTAATGTGAGCTCAGTTAGCGGACGAATGAATACGTATAAAAAATTTAATGTGCTTATAGGAACTAATTGCATAGACGTGTAGAACAAACGTAGCTGTTAGATCTTTACCGAAACTAGAATGTCAGTGCTCTGCGTTAATAATGCAGTGTAAGGTAGTTATACGATGGACACCAGTAACGTACGTGTGTAGAGAGAGAGAGAGAGAGAGAGAGAGAGAGAGAGAATCCTTAGCCTCCACACTAATATTGTCCTAATGAAAATGAGCAGTACAGGTGAAGTTGTACAGAGAAACCACCTGGTAGGGACAGACCCTGCAGGTGCGCACACTAGTGGTTCAGCATTGGTATGAAGCGTGTCCCTGGCAGATGAAGGGTGTGATAATCAGTGCTGCATCTGGCACTTGCATATTAAAAGCACGTGATTCCTTGTATTCTTTGGACTAAAGTTTATTACGTGAACATGAACAGCCAGCCTGTACATGAAAGTAGAGCAGTAGGCAGCATTGGTGTGAAGCACACAGGTGACAGATGGACGTGATAACAAGTTCCATATGACATAGGGCATAAGAGCTTGTGTATGGAATGAGGTTGTACCGGTGTATCAGTGCAGAGGATGACCATAGCAGGGTGAAGCATCTTCCATCTGTAGGGACAGATCCTGCAGGTGTATGGTATGTGTATACAGTGAACAGTTCAGCGTTGGTTTGAAGCGCACACATGACAGATGGGCGTGATAACCAGTGCTGCATCTGACATTTGCTAAATTGCCACAAGTGATTTCTGGAATCCTTGTAATAGCAGTTGAATGGCATCAGTTCATAAAAGCATATGTGGTGTTTTTTCTTCAGCTCCAGTTTGTCATTATTTCCAGTGGTCATTCATGTTAATTTCCATTGATTTTTGTGTTGGCTTCAGATTTGAATCAGTGACACAGATAACTCAGCTCTCCCTTCGTCAGCCTGTCAGCAGTCATCACACCACGTGACCAGCACTCAGGTCAGTGAGGTCAGTGGGAAATTTGATTTTAAAAAAAGAAGAAAAAAAAAGAATATTACAAAAAGAACCACAGCAAACTCGTGCTTCACAGTGCTCGCAAATGAGGTAACCCCCCAATTACACGCACGCTGGCGCACACACACTAATAAAAATAATTATCATTATCAATAGTGCATGGTGCAGTTGCACATTCAAACACCTGTAGGGACAGATCCTGGAGGTGTGACTTCTGTGCATACAGTGAACAGTTCAGCATTGGTATGGAGCGTGCAGTTGACAGATGATGGGCGTGATAACCAGGGCGTGATAACCAGTGCTGTATCTGACATTACGAAATAGTAACCCATGATTTCTCGGAACCTTGTGAATTGTGAACAGTACTTAAGAGCATGGGAAGGAGACATGACAGCATCAAGAACCATAGACATGGTGTTGATTTTCACCACGGGTTTTCTCTTCAAACTAGGTGTTTGTGATGAACTGGACAGCACAGGAAGTTGCACAGAGAGCAAACACCACCTGTAGGGACATATACTGGAGGTGTATACACTGTGCATACAGTGAACAGTTCAGCATTGGTATGAAGCGTACAACTGACAGATGATGGGCGTGATAACCAGTGCTGTATCTGACAGTAACATTAAATGTGATTCAGGGACAGGCAGAGTGCTATATTACTGCAGTTTATGGCAGTTTGGTAATGGACAAATGTCACCAGTGACCAATATGTGTCGACTCACATGAAGTGAAAACGATCGGGTTTCATTGCACATAAATTGTGTGCGTGCGGTGTCCTTATGTGCTGTGATGGGCCAAAGGAGACCAGGTGCCAGTTGCACTGCTTGGTTCTAAATTTTGACAGTGACACGTGACTAAATGCCTATGTTGACCGAACTACGCCATTGGTCAGTTCCATACTGCACGCAGTTAGTAGCAGGTTACGACATACTAGGCTCTTTCGTCTGAGCAATGCAACTGGCTCCAGGACCTGTACAGCGTGTAGTTTCACCCACCCACCTTTAGGGACAGATGCTGCCTGTGTCAGCACTGCGCATACTGTGAATAGTTCAGCATTGGTGTGAAGCGCACAACTGACAGATGGTGGGCATCAAAACCAGTGCTGCATCTGGCATGAAAGTAAATAGTAACATGTAATTTCACAAGTCAAATTTTGAGAAGTATGAAAAACAACCAAAGACTACAAACAGGAAATGACTGTGGTACGTGAAAAGATGTTGCAGGCCATGATACATAGACATAGTGATCACAGCCATGAGTAACTTAACGTGTGAGTGTGTGTGTGTGTGTGTGTGTGTGTGTGTGTGTGTGTAATCCCAACCCTCCAAAGACTGAAATAAGTTTAGTGAACAGAAAGAACTGGACAGCGACTTTTTGCACAGATGCTGCACCTGTAGGGACAGATCCTCACGGTGTGTAAACTGTGCATTCAGTGAACAGTTCAGCATTGGTGTGAAGCGCGCAACTGACAGATGATGGGCGTGATAACCAGTGCTGTATCTGACATTAGTTAACAAACCAGAAATGATTTCTTGTATCATCAACGTTGAATTTGCACAGTACAGTACATCAGAGCATGTGTGTGAAAGGATGAAGTACACCGAAACATGAAAAACACTGCTTTAGGCTCGATGTTAACCATAGACATAATGATTTTGATACTTTTGTTGGAATTTGTCATAGACATGGGAGGATTTGTATCTGTTAGAGAACGGTAATTCGTCTTGCATTTTGTCCACCTGTGAAAACTTCTGATAACTAAGGAAAGGCATTTGCTTTATACTTCCACGGAGGAGGAATTAAAAGCTGAAAAATGGTGTTTTCCACTGATAATGCAAAGAACGCTTAAACATAAACAGCACAGAAATCATGCATGACAGATAACGGGATGAAGGCAGAGGCCGGGAGTGCTGACAGTGCACAATGATAGAGGGGGAGGGAGGGAGGGAGGGAAAACAAGGGAGAGGGAGAGAATCCCTTCATACTTTGACATATTAGAACTGAACAGACGGAAAAATGCAGGAAGAAGTTGCACAGTGTTGCACCTGTAGGGACAGATCCTGGAGGTGTTTCGATTGTGCACACAGTGAACAGTTCAGCGTGTGTGTGTGTGTGTGTGTGTGTGTGTGTGTGTGTGTGTTCTTACCTTCAACACAAATATTGACAGTGAACAGAAAGAGCAGTACTGGTAAAGATGCACAGAATGAGCACCTGTAGGGACAGATCCTGGAGGTGTAGACGCTGTGCATACAGTAAACAGTTCCAGCATTGGTACGAAGCGCACAACTGACAGTTGATGGGCGTGATAACCAATGCTGTATCTGACATTGACGTATGCCAACATGTGATTCCTCTATTCCTTATGAGTAACGTTTGAGATTAATGTGACCAGTCACACTTTGCACGTGTATGGACAGTTCAGTGTTGGTATGAAGCGTGCCACTGGCAGATGAATGGTGTGATAATCAGTGCTGTATTAGCACTTAAGTATTTAATTTGATTTAACGTTACGACAGTTTTGTGGTTGTGTGTGTGGTGTGTGTGTGGTTTGTGCATGTGTGAAGAGTGAGATCCCATCCCTCCACACGTTTTACACTCTGGCTCAGTGATGAAATGGACCAGTGCAGGGTGAAGTTGTACAGGAGTCACGTGTAATGACAGATCCTGCAGGTGTGCACACAGGGAATTTGTAAGGAACATGGTGGTTCTACAATGTTCGGATATAAAACAGTGGTTTTGGAGAAATGTTTTGAACAAGAGCAGCTCGGGGAATGTGTTGTTGGGAGGTGTGGGGGGGGGGGGGATTCCCTGAATCTTTACACTCCAGGATAGGATGACCAGTGCAAGGTGAAGTTGCATAGACGGTATGCCTGTAGGGACAATTCCTGGATGACATGCGCAAAGCTATTGCTACAATAGAATGGCGATTGTGTGTGTGTATGTAGAGTGAGAGATCCTCACTAATACTGACCTCACTAATACTGACCTCACTAATACTGACCTAATGAACAGGAGCAGTACAGGTGAAGGGCTGTTCCCTGGGAAGAGCAGCCCGAATTTCACACAGAGAAATCTGTTGTGATAAAAAAAATACAAAGTTGCACAGCGGTCCCCCTGTAGGGACAGATCCTGGAGGTGTAAGACCTGTGCATACAGTGAACAGTTCAGCATTGGTGTGAAGCGCACAACTGACAGATGATGGGCGTGGTAACCAGCGCTGTATATCACATTTAAATGTTTTTTTTCTTTCGCAAATGTATAAATACATGAATAAAAAAAACTGGGATATTAAGGACCATAAAAATCTAAGTACAAGATATCATTCGAAATTAAGTAATCATGTGCAAATGACGTGATAGGTCATTGAAAAGAATTGTCTGCATAATTATCAGTGCTGCATGAAGTTGCACATTCTGGCACCTTTAGGGACAGATCCTGGAGGTGTATCTGTTGTGCATACAGTGAACAGTTCAGCATTGGTATGAAGCGTACATCTGACAGATGATGGGCGTGATAACCAGTGCTGTATCTGACATTTAAAAACCAACCTTTGATTTTGTCTATTCTTTACGAGTTACATTTCTCATTTGGACTGTGTTCGTGTGTGTGAGTGAATGTGAGAGAGTGAGAGTGAGTGTGTGATCCCATCCCTCCAAAGACTGAAATAAACAGACAAAACAGGACAATGATGTTGCACAGAATCGGCACCTGTAGGGACAGATCCTGGAGGTGTGTTTACTGTGGATACAGTGAATAGTTCGGCATTGGTGTGAAGCGCACATCTGATAGATGGATGTGTAACCAGTGCTGCATCTGACATTAGTTGAACCAGAAGTGATTTCTTTTATCTTTTTGATCAACGTTGAATTTGCACAGTACAGTACATCAGAGCATGTGTGAAAGGATGAAGTACCCCGAAACATGAAAAACACTGCATTTTGTCCACCAGTGAAGTTCTGATAAGGAAAGGCATTTGCTTTATGCTTATCGTTTTCCATTGAAGACGAATTAAAGGCTAATGAATGGCTCGTTTTTCCATTGATGTTGCATAGAACGCTTGAACGTAAACAGCTTTAAGTTTGAAGGTAAGAAGTAACCATGTAGGTGTGTAATCATTCGTTGATTTCTTTTAAACTGGTCCGATTCACGACCCTCTAGAGGGCAGTGTCAGCGGTGTTGGCTGATGCAGACAGAACATCTGTATATGAAGCGCACAACTGACAGGTGGGCGTGATAACCTGTGCTGCATCTCAAGATAGCAATTGATTTCACGAATCGTGTTGCACTTCCAGAACACACTTACGTACACGGTCAGAATGTTTATGCGGGACAACTTAACACGTATCATGACTATTGTGCTTGGACGTGTACAGAGGATTCTGTATCTTTTTTATTCTGATCTGGTGTGTCAGTGCAGGGTGTAGCTGCACAGAACCTGTGGAGACATCACCTTGAGGTGTACCATGTATGCACACAGTATTCAGCATTGGTGTGAAGCACAGGTGACTGATGGGCGTGATAACAAGCACCATATGACACAGGGCATAATGGTACGTGTATGGAATGAGGTTGTACTGGTGTATCAGTGTAGAGGATGACCAGTACAGGGTGAAGCTGCACATACCTTCATCTGTAGGGACAGATCCTGCAGGTGACGTAACTGTGCATCCAGTGAACAGTACAGCGTTGGTATGAAGCGTGCCACTGACTGATGGGCGTGATAACCAACGATCTGACATTTAAAATATGCGAACATGTGATTTCTCTATTCCTTATGTGTAATCGGATCATTATGATTCACGTTTGAAAATGTGAACAGGCCTTGACTATGCAAAAGGGAGCTGCTTTATATCGCAAGACATGAAAAACGAACACTGCGCGCAGTGTGTATTTTAGGTCGTCAGATGCATATGTAATGTGCGTTCGTCATTGTACAGGTGAAGTTGCACAATCCACCACCTGCAAGGGAAGATCCTGGAGGTCTATCATCTGTGCACTGAGGTGTGTGTGTGTAGTGTGTGCGTGCGTGCGTGCGTGCGTGCAATCCCATCCCTCCAAAGACTGACATTAACTCAGTGAAGAGAAAGAACAGGACAGTGAAGTTGCACAGAATCAGCTCCTGTCGGGACAGATCCTGGAGGTGTGAGATCTGTGCACACAGTGAACAGTTCAGCATTGGTGTGAAGCGCACTACTGACAGATGGGCATGATATCCAGTGCTGCTTTTAACATGTGCTAACGTCATTAGATAACAGCAATTTCTCAAGCCTTAGACTGAAGATAAGTGTAAACAGGCATCGGGAGTACGTAGAACGAAGGTTGTACTGTAATGTATGAAAAACGAAATCTAACGATGACTGGGAAAAAGACTACTGCACGATTAACTGGCTGATTTGTACTGAGCAGTACAGGGTGAAAGTGGACAAATTATCCACCTGTAGGGACAGAAAATTGCATGTCTGACATGTTGAACAGAAAGAACAGTGACCTCGCTCAGTGTCCTTGCCTGTAGGGACATATCGGGTGGGTGGGTGTGTATGTATATGTGCAATTCCATCCCTCCAAAGACTGACAGCTCAGTGAACAGAAAGAACAGGACAGTGACGTTGCACAGAATCAACATCTGTAGGGACAGATCCTGGAGGTGAATATACTGTGCATACAGTGAATAGTGCAGCATTGGTATGAAGCGCACAACTGACAGGTGATGGGCGTGATAACCAATGCTGTATCTGACATTAGAAAATTGCGTATCTCGACGTGTTGAACAGAAAGAACAAAGTGAAGTTGCTCAGTGTGTGTTGGGGTGTGTGTGTGTGTGTGTGTGTGTGTGTGTGTGTGTGTGTGTGTGTGTGTGAGAGAGAGAGAGAGATCCCATCCCTCCAAAGACTGACGAACAACAAGAACAGGACAGTGACGTTGCACAGAATCAGCACCTGTAGGGACAGATCCTGGAGGTGTCTACTGTGCACACAGTGAACAATTAAGCATTGGTGTCAAGCGCACATCTGACAGATGATGGACGTGAACCGGTGCTGTGTCTGACAGTAAAGCAACGAATGGTAGCAATTGACGTCATGTACGAGATTTATATGAACAAGACATCATATTGCTATGATACATGAACAGTAATAGTGGGTCAGGCATGAGGACTTTAGTACAGGCATCTTCATTATTTTGTTGCTGTATGGAATCCTGATTTTGACCAGTTTTTTCTTCAAACCAATCCCAAGTCATGTGTGTTCATAAGTGGCTCGAGGAATACATAGAATGTGTTCATTGAGACAGGCTCTACAGACGTGCAGGTGTACAGACATAACCGTTTGATGTTTAAATCATACCTTGACTGGTACTGGAAAGGGACAGGCAGTGTACCTTGATATAACTGCAGTGTAAGGCAGTTTGTTAGATAACTATGGACAACATCAAAAGTAACCAGCGTGTGTGGGGTTTATTACAGATCGGAAACGTAAAGAGTTTGGTGTTGAAGTATATATTAAGGGATGTGTTCACACTGATCTCGCAGCTTAGGGAGAGGAGAAAAATATCAGTATCGGTGAAGATGACCAGTGTAGGGTGAAGTTGCACGAAAGGTCACCTGCAGGCACAGATCCTGGAGGTCAGCACTGTGCCCACAGTGAACAGTTCATCACTGGTATGGAACGCCCAACAAATGATGGGTGTGATAACCAGTGCTGTATCTGACATGTGATTTTCTTGTGAGATAGGTCAGAGGAGAGCAGGACCAGTTCAGTGTGAAGTTGCACAACCGTCCACCTGTAGGGACAGATCCTGGAGGTGCATCTACTGTGCATACAGTGAATAGTTCAGCATTGGTGTGAAGCGCACATCTGACAGATGATGGGCGTGATAACCAGTGCTGTATCTGACACCAAGAAAATTGCAAAATGATTGCCTGTATCTTTATATAACCCTACCAGAATACTGCATATTTTAACTCTTTTTAGAACGCTTACACGTGGCTAGTTATAGATAAGAATAATAATAGTCTGGCTAGAATGGACTTGTACGAGGTTATTAATTTTGATTCGAGGTTATTAATCCATTTGTATACTCGCAATGTATTCACATGTCTTTCCTGTTTTCTGTTTCTCGTGGAATGAGTAGGTATGAGCATGCGTGCGTTTCAACTGAGCAAAAGAGATGTTTTGTTTTCATATGCAATTTGTTTCGTATGATTATTTTGAATGCAGGTTAGAAGCAAGACCCAGAATGAAGAGAAAGTGGAGTGACCTCCCTTTGTCAGCCATTCAGCAGTCAGACCACGTGACCAGCACACAGGTGAGTGCGGTTTGAATTTGCCAGAGACATGGAGTGGAGGAGGATAGGTATCTAATGTTCGTGTTTTGAACTTGGTCATGAGTGACAACTTCTGAGGTCTCACGGCGTGCTTTGGCTGTTTACTTTTTTTTAAATTGTATATTTTTGCTTTTTTGTGGCCTAGGAACATTTATATTTAGAAATACATTAGAATAAGGTCACAACTATGGTACATGAAAAGAAAAAAGCATGTGATATCTGAATATTCAAAACGATATGTTGTGATTTGTTGATGGAACATATTCTACAAACACGTGGCTAGTCTGCAAATTGTGTAGATATGCAAATATTTTCGGAATACTTATCATACAGTGATTGAAGCCACAAGATTGCCTGCGAAAACACCACTGCATGATTGAAAACTGCACTTTAATTCGGCAAATGCAGTTATTAGAATATGCAATTTTCATTGTATGTCTAAAAATTTTCTATGCTACATACTAGCATTTTCCCATGGACAAACCAAAACATTGAAACGTAAACGGCGAAGAAAAGCGGTTCATTGACAAGACACGTGACTTACTAGGACGAAGGCCAGTAGTCCACACAGTGCTGAATTCTAAAAGTGTTGATGCTGTAAACCCTTTGAAATAGTTTTCCACTCTGGCTGGTTTTGTGTCGAAAGACAAGTGCAGGGTGAAGTTGCACAGAGACAACACCTGTAGGGACAGTTCCTGCAGGAATGGCTGCTGTGCACACAGTAAATAAGTTTAGCTCTGGTTTGAAACGCACAACTGGCAGATGGTGGGCGTGATAACCAGTGCTGTATCTGACACTGGTACATTAGATAGCGATATATGATTTATCAACTCAGACGTTTCACAACTATGTACACTGGCCTGAGAGCACGTAGGTTGTGTTCTGTAATGTATGAAAGCTGGTTTACACAAGGGATGGTCTTTAACAAGCACAGACATGTGAATGAGGGTATTGCTGTGAAATCCTGACGTGAACAGCAGATCGGAAGGAGGCAGTAATATGAAGAGTGGTTTAGGCATGAGGACTTTAACAAGTATAGACATCTCCACGATTATACAAATATTGATGAGAGCCGGATCAGTGCAGGGTGAATTTACAGATGATACAGCAGAAATTGATCGACATGGAAAATGGCAAACAAGATTTTAGTCGTGAACTCGGCAATGAAACCAGATGAAGGGATTTAAGATACCAATACGTTTTAAAGATGTTTTTCATCCTCTGAAGTGACGTAATGGGAATGTCATATTGCTCTCCTTCCGCTGGTGGAGGTATGAAGTGTGCATGATATGTTGACATCTGTTCACCGAGTTTTGGAACAGTGAGAGGGGGGAGAGCGCACATCTGACAGTTAACCAGTGCTGCATCTGACATTAGAAAATTAATAGCCGCATGTGGTATATTTGACGTTTTAGAATATTATCAGGAAATAAGAGCGTGCATTAGATATGGCAGGGAGTTGTACTGACACACGTTTGTTACCATAGACATGGAGGGGAGGAAGACAGATGGACACATCACTTGATGGTGAATGTCAAGTTCCTGTCTTGCATTCTGTTGGTTGGTGAAAAGTGATGTCTTGAAAAACGCTTTTTTAAGATATTTTATTAAATTTTACTTTTTCTTTTTAGCAATGATTACATGTGGAAGAAAGGGAAGACCGAAATACCAGACGGGGTAAAAGTATAGTTGAAGACCTGGTCCGTCTTCCTGTCTTGAAGGATTAACCAGTCGTAGGTGGTGTGACTTCAAATACTGCACGTAAGTCGTCAGATGAATATGTAATGTATTTGTCATTGTACTTTAGGTCGTCAGATGTATATGAAATGTGCGTTCGTCCTTGTGTACTTTATGCCGTCAGAACCATACGTAATGTGCGTTCGTCAATGTGTACTTTAGGTCGTCAGATGCATATGTAATGTGCGTTCGTCATAGTGTACTTTAGGTCGTCAGATGCATATGTAATGTGCGTTCGTCATTGTGTACTTTAGGTCGTCAGATGCATATGTGGTGTGCTTTCGTCATTGTACAGGTGACGTTGCACATACTACCACCTGTAAGGAAAGATCCTGGAGGTCTTATCAACTCTGTGTGTGTGTGTGTGTGTGTGTGTGTGTGTGTGTGTGTGTGTGTGTGTGTGTGTGTGTGTGTGTGATCCCATCCCTCCACAGATTGACATGTGGCTCATTGAACAGAGAAAAAACCCAGGTCAGTGACGTTGCACAGAATTGACATCTGTAGGGACAGATCCTGGAGGTGTTCCAACTGTGCATACAGTGAACAGTTCAGCATTGGTATGAAGCGTACATCTGAAAGGTGATGGGCGTGATAACCAGTGCTGTATCTTGCATAACGCAATGATTTTTATGCTTCTGGCTAAATTCAAAGAATAACAGGACATGAGTGCACATGTATAGAAAGAGGTAGTACTGCATGTAATATGGAATGAAAAATTACAGGAAAATGATGGTTCAGGTGAGGACAGATGATTCTTCTCGGTAATGTGTTCAGTATTATGGGTCGTATGAATACATAGAAATGTGCTTGTAGTAACAGCTTATACATCAAAGCAGAATTTCATTGCTGTTTTTTTTTTTTTTTTTTACAACGTGCCGTTAGTGCAGTGTGACAGGAATGATGATGCTTCAGCACATAGTTTGGCATTGGTATGGAGCACATAACTGACAGATAATGGGCGTGATAACCAGTGCTGCATTAGCACTTAAGTAGCAATTTAACATTAGAATAGTGTGTGTGTGTGTGTGTGTGTGTGTGTGTGTGTCTCATCCCTCCACACAGTGTTGGATCAGTAAACTTAAATGTGCAGGGTGAAGCTGCACATAATCGCCACCTGTCAGGACAGATCCTGTTGGTGTCCTTGCTGTGCACACAGTGAACAGTGTATATGAGGCGTGCATGACCACTACATGTTGCACGGGACAGACCCTGGAGGTGTTGAGACTGTGCAGAGTGAATAGTCCGACTGACAACTGACGGGCGTGATAACCAGTGCTGTATGACATTTAAAACGGCCACATGCGATTTATTGTATCCTGATGACTAACGTTTGAGAATGTAAACAGGACGAGTATGTAGGAATACTGTTTATAATGCAATACATGAAATATATTGACAGTTTGGGCATGGGGACATTGACCGACATCTGCATGATAATGTAACATCCTGAAATCCTGGCGCTGACCGTCCTGAAGCCAGTTACATGTAACGTTACACGTGTACGCACTTTATGACCATCGTCCACAGCTGAAGCTTACAGAAACAGAGAAGGGATCACCCGAATGCAATGAACGCTTGCAAATGCCGTAAGGTCATTGGAGAGCTTTATGTTGACCAGACCCTTAGATATGTACAGGACTGAGAATTGATACTGCATGTTTAGAATAGTTACTCCTGTTACAGTGCTTGCAATTAGTTTACATGTACAAGTGTTGATTGGATGTATGTGTGTAGAGGTGATGTGATTTTTTCCAACTCTGGTGACTGACCTGAAGCCAGTTAAATGTAACGTGTTAATGTCAAGGGAAACTCATGCACACTTGTTCACCATAACGTCCACTGCTGAAGCTAACAAACGTCGGTTGTCATCACTAGAATTCAAGGGATGTTTTGAAATCCCGTGATGTCATTGAAGAGCATTATGTGTGCCAGACAGTGCCCTTAGATATGCACAGCAATGTGAATTGTGCTTGTAGGGACACGTTCTACAGGGGTGTAGATTAGAATACCAGAAATGTCTATTTCACTTTCATGTGGATTATCATTAGTATGTGTATTATTGTCTTTGTACTGGATGATTTACATATCTGCATAAGTGCAGCCAACTGGAAAGATCCACTGAGGAATATAACTGTACATCAGAGCTAAGTGTATAGGAAGGCTTGCATGTTGCCTATCATTAGTAAGTATATTATATGTATGATTATTACACCGCTCTGTACATGTGTAGCTGGGACTTTCATTCTGGTCTGGATCAGTGTATAGGATAACCTTTGCAGGTGATGTTGCACAGATCTTGACCCTGTAGTGACAGATCCTGCAGGATTGCAACTGTGCATACAGTGAATAGCTGAGCATTGGTATGAAGCACACAACCGACAGATGATGGGCGTGGCAACCAGTGCTGTATCTGACATGTGATTTGTTTTACGTGTGTGTGTGTGTTGGGCCAGAGGAGAGCAGGACCAGTACAGGTGTAGTTACACAGAACTGGATCCAGCTGAGACAGATCCTGGAGGTGTTTATACTGTAGTTAGTGAACAGTTCAGCATCTGGTATGAAGCGTACAACGGACAGGTGATGGCGTGATAACCAGTGCTGTATCTATTACAGTGGTGTATTTTTATGACCAAGATTTGAAAATGATTTGAAGAGTTCGTAACACATATATATATATATATATATATATATATATATATATATATATATATATATATATATATATATATATATAGGGATTTTTTAATATACCAATGTTTTAAAAATGTTTTCCATCCTCTGAAGTGACGTGATATTCCTTTCCTTCCGCTGGTGGAGGTATGAAGTGTGCGTGATATGTTATCTCTGTACACTGGTTTTCTGGAACGGGATTAGTGTGTGAGGGGGTGAGAGGGGGTGGGGGAGGTGAGAGGAGGGGGGGGGGGTAGAAGCTTTGCAGCCCCACCCTTAAGGGAGAGCATGACCAATGCAAGGTGAAGGTGCACAGAATGACGACCCTAGGGACAGATCCTGGAGGTGACAGGGCTGTGCATACAGTGAACAGTTCAGCATTGGTGTGAAGCGCACATTTGACAGTTTATGGGCGTGATAACCAGTGCTGTATCTGACATTAAAATATCCAGCATATGATGTATGTATTTTCACTAACATTGGAAAATTATGTGGAGAGGACGCGACACACACAGGACTGGATTCTATGAAGCATGAGTGGTTTGTTTCCTGGAATTTAAAAAGCAGACATCTGACCAATTCACAAGCAACATGATTTCACACTTCCTGATGAATCGAGTACTGACATATGGAGGATATAAAAGCGCGAATACCAGAGCAGATAGTACTATAGTACATGAACATTTCAAGAGTGATAGTATGCCAGCATTTCAAGAGTAATAATGGTGCAATGAATCGTGCAAGAGTGGTCAAAACACTTAAAGCACTAACAAACCCGATTTTCTGTTTGAACATGTTTAGGTTCTGTGTATTTGATGCAACTTGACAGTTGTGAAACGGCCAAGAGAGAACGTCGAATTCAGGATGTTGCAGTGCAATGTGTGAAAAATTGAAAACTTAAGAGATGGGCCTCAGAAGAGCAGGACCAGTACAGGTGACGTTGGGTTTGTGGCACTTTACAAGAAAACGAAGGGTGGTCTTGGCAAGACTACCTCAGCAAGCATGGACATGTCCAGGATTTTGTTGTATAAAATCCTGAATTCACAAGTAATGGTCGGTTTGAATTTGAGTTACACGGTCAACTGGGACGACTGAGAATCAATACTGTATATTTAGAATAGTTACTCGTGATACACTGCTTGCAGTTTATATGTATGACTGTTGATTGGGTTCTACGTGTGTGGAGGTGGTTTTTTTCCACTCTGGTTTGTGTCGGGGTGGATAAGGACCAGTTTAGGGTGAAATTGCACAAATCGCCACCTGTAGGGACAGATCCGGGAGGTGTACATCCTGTGTATACAGTCAATAGTTCAGCATTGGTATGAAGCGCACATCTGACAGATGATGGGCGTGATAACCAGTGCTGTATCTGACACCAAGAAAATTGCAAAATGATTGCCTGTATCTTAATATAACCCTACCAGAATACTGCATATTTTAACTCTGGTTAGAACGCTTACAAGTGGATAGTTATAGATAAGTCTGGCTACAATGCACTTGTACGAGGTTATCAATTTTCATTCGAGGTTATTTATCTATTTTCTATACTCGCAATGTATTTACATGTCTCTTTACTGCTCCTGCTTTGTTTCTCGTGGAATGAGGTATGAGCATGCGTGCGTTTCAACTGAGCAAAAGAGATTTTGTTTTGTGTTGCATCATTTATTCATATGCAATTTGTTTCGTATGATTTTGAATGCAGGTTAGAGGCAAGACCCAGAATGTCAAAGAAAGTGGAGTGACCTCCCTTCGTCAGCCTTTCAGCAGTCATCACACCACGTGACCAGCACACAGGTGAGTGCGGTTTGAATTTGCTGCAGACATGGAGTGGAGGATAGGTATCTCCAGTGCTGTTGAAATGTTCGGGTTTTGAACTTGGTCATGAGTGACAACTTCTGAGGTCTCACGGCGAGCTTTGGTTCACTTTTTTAAATTTTATATGTTGGCTTTTTTAACTTGAAAATGATTAAAACACCTGTTCAATATTCATGACAAAACACCTGTAGCGACAAACCTTGTAGGTAGCTCAGCTGTGCATACAATGAATAGTTACCAGTGCTGTATCTGTCATTTGAAAATATCAGGAACATTTGAAAATATCTCCTGGCTTCAGAAAGATTATAGATTATAGATTTATAAGGAACAGTGTTACAATACAAGGGAATAACAGTAAATTTGCATGTGGAAGACTGTGCTATGTGTGAGGATTCCGATTTTAACTTAAATCAGATGAAAGGGTGTAGCGGCACAGAAACGGCACCTGTAGGGATGCATTCTTGCGGTAAAGCACATGTTCACACGGCGAATAGTTCAGCATTTCTATGAAGCGCACCATTGTTAGATGGGTGTTATAACCAGTGAGCATGACAGAAAACAAAGTAGCAAATGTACAGATCTACAGAGAATAATTACTTTCAAAATAACTTCCAAACCTTATTTGTTGCTAGTTACCAGATGATATACAATAGGTTCGACCATGTATTTGACTATTGTGTATATTTGTGTGTGTGGAGTGGAGTCTGAATCAAGGGAATTACCCTAAGGACTCTATCAGTGCATGTTGCACAAATAACCACCTGTAGGGACAGATCCTGGAGGTGTTTGAACTGTGCATACAGTGAATAGTTCGGCATTGGTGTGAAGCGCACAACTGACAGATGACGGGCGTGATAACCAGTGCTGCATCTGACATCAGAAAATTGCATGTCTCTGACATGTTGAAAAGAAACAGTGACGTTGCTCGGTGTCCTTGCTTGCAGGGACAGAGCGTGTGCGTGATGTGTGGGATTTTGTGTGCGTGCATGTGGGTGTGGGGGTGTGTGGTGGGGGTGTACGTGCGTGTGTCCGGGCGGGTGGGTGTGTAATCCCATCCTTCCATAGACTGAAGCTTAGTGAACAGAAAGAACTGGACAGAGTGACGTTGCACAGAATAAACACCTGTAGGGACAGATCCTGCAGGTGATTCCCCTGTGCATACAGTGAACAGTTCAGCATTGGTGTGAAGCGCACAACTGACAGATAATGGGCGTGATAACCAGTGCTGCATCTGACATATAAAATGCTTTTCACAAATGTATTTAGAAACAGGACTGTATAAACCATTGGCATGATTCTGGTGCTTATACCCTGATTTTTTCTTTTTCTAAGCAGCTGTTGGTAATGTGAGCTCAGTTAACGGACGAATGAATACATATAAATGTGTTTATAGGAAGTAATTGCATAGACGTGTAGAACAATTGATTTTGAAACACACCGAAACTAGAATTAGTGTTCTACGTTAATAACGCAGTGTAAGGTAAACGATGGACGTCGTAACCAGTAACCTGTGTGTGTGTGTGAGGTGAACAGGACCGATGCAGGGTGTCGTTGCACATTTTCCCACCTGTAGGAACAGATCCTGGAGGTGTAGACGGTGTGCATACAGTGAACAGTTCAGCATTGGTGTGAAGCGCACAATTGACAGGTGATGGGCGTGATAACCAGTGCTGTATCTGACATTTTAAGAATACCAGCCATTGATATTTCTGTTCCATATGACTAACATTTGAGAATTATGGCAGAAGGCGGTACTGCAATATATGAACAATGAGTGGTTTAGGCATGACTTTTAAACGTAGACATCTCCCTGCTTTTGTTGCTGTATGTATGTTGATTCGGTTGTGTGTGTGTATAGAGGATGACCAGTGAAGTTGTCTACATCTCTTAGGATGTAGAGGATGACCAGTGCAACAGTGAACAGTTCAGCATTGGTGTGAAGCGCGCAGATGGTGGGCGTGATAACCAGTGCTGTATCTGACATAGAAAATAAATGAAGTGATTTCACGAATCGTGTTGCACTGTCAGATATGCTTTGGTCAGAATGTTTATACGGGACTACTTAACAGGTATCGCGTACGATTATGTATTAGACTATTGTGCTTGGATGTGTAGAGGATTGTGAATCTTTGTACTCTATGATCTGGTGTATCAGTGCAGGGTGTAGCTGCAGAGAAATACAACCTGTAGACATCACCTTGAGGTGTACCATGTGTGCACACAGTATTCAGCGTTGGTATGAAGCACACAGGTGACAGATGGGCGTGATAACAAGCACCATATGACACAGGGCATAATGGTACGTGTATGGAATGAGGTTGTACTGGTGTATCAGTGTAGAGGATGACCAGTGCAGGGTGAAGCTGCACACATCTTCCATCTGTAGGGACAGATCCTGCAGGTGTATGGTATGTGTATAGTGAACAGTTCAGCATTGGTTAGAAGCGCACAACTGACAGATGGGCGTGATAACCAGTGCTGCATCTGACATTTGCTAAATTGCCACAAGTGATTCTGGAATCCTTGTAACAGCAGTTGAAGAATGGCATCAGTTCATAAAAGCATGTGTGGTGTTTTTTCTTCACCTCCAGTTTGTCATTATTTCCAGTGGTCATTCATGTTAATTGCAGTGATTTTTGTGTTGGCTTCAGATTTGAATCAGTGACCCAGATAACTCAGCTCTCCCTTCGTCAGCCTGTCAGCAGTCATCACACCACGTGACCAGCAAACTCATGCTTCACAGTTCTATCAAATGAGGTAACCCCCCTATTACACGCATGCTGGCGCACACACACTAATAAAAATAATTATCATTATCAATAGTGCATGGTGCAGTTGCACATTCAAACACCTGTAGGGACAGATCCTGGAGGTGTGACTTCTGTGCATACAGTGAACAGTTCAGCATTGGTATGGAGCGTGCAACTGACAGGTGATGGGCGTGATAACCAGTGCTGTATCTGACATTACGAAATAGTAACCCATGATTTCTCGGAACTTTGTGAATTATGTGAACAGTACTTAAGAGCATGAACATGGAAGGAGACGTGACAACATCAAGAACCATAGACATGGTGTTGACTTTCACCACGGGTTTTCTCTTCAAACTAGGTGTTTGTGATGTATGCTCAGTGTTTAGTACTTGTAGGAACTGATGCGTAGAATTACAAACATTGCCATTTGATTTTTGAAACGTATCAATACTAGTGACATAGTGCTTTGTTAGTGCAGTGTGAGGTAGTTTGACGATGGACAACGTCACCAGTGATTAGCGGCCGTGTGGTCATTTCAGATGGTAAAACAATCTGGTGTTGATGCATATACTGATTTTGTGCACACAGGCAAGGTCACTCCTTGATTTTTTCTTTTATTTTGGGTGTATGTTGGTGTGTAGGGTGAATTCCTGAATCTTGGGCACTCAAATAAGGATGACCAGTACAGGGTAAAGTTGCACAGACGGTGACACCTGTATGGACAGATCCTGGAGGTGTGACAACTGTGCACACAGTGAACAGTTCAGTATTGGTGTGAAGCGCACAGCTGACAGATGGTGGGCGTGATACCCAGTGCTGTATCTGACAAAGAAAAACAAAGGATCATTTGTTAGTGTTTGTACCATTTCCTGTGTGTGTGACTGTTGGGGGGGGGAGAATCCTCCAACAGGACACTGTCTTGGTGAACTGGACAGGACACAGGACGAAGTTGCACAGACAGCAAACACAACCTGTAGGGACATATACTGGAGGTGTATACACTGTGCATACAGTGAACAGTTCAGCATTGGTATGAAGCGCACAGCTGACAGATGATGGGCGTGATAACCAGTGCTGTATCAGCTGATGGGCGTGATAACCAGTGCTGTGATTCAGGGACAGGCAGAGTGCTATATTACTGCAGTTTATGGCAGTTTGATAATGGACAAATGTCACCAGTGACCAATATGTGTCGACCCACATGAAGTGAAAACGATCGGGTTTCATTGCACATAAATTGTGTGCGTGCGGCGTCCTTATGTGCTGTGATGGGCCAAAGGAGACCAGGTGCCAGTTGCACTGCTTGGTTCTAACTTTTTGACAGTGACACGTGACTAAATGCCTATGTTGACCGAACTATGCCATTGGTCAGTTCCATACTGCACGCAGTAAGTAGCAGGTTACGACATACTAGGCTCTTTCGTCTGAGCAATGCAACTGGCTCCAGGACCTGTACAGCGTGTAGTTTCACACACCCACCTTTAGGGACCGATCCTGCCAGTGTCAGCACTGTGCATACTGTGAATAGTTCAGCATTGGTGTGAAGCGCACAACTGACAGATGGTGGGCATCAAAACCAGTGCTGCATCTGGCATGAAACTAAACAGAAACATGTAATTTCACAAGTCAGATTTTGAGAAGTATGAAAAACAACCAAAGACTACAAACGGGAAAGAAATGACTGTGGTACGTGAAAAGATGTTGCAGGCCATGATACATAGACATGAGTGATCACAGCCATGAGTAACTTAACAGGGGTGGGTGGGTGTGTGTGTGTGTGGGGGTGGGTGTGTGTGTGTGTGTGTGTGTGTGTGTGTGTGTGTGTGTGTGTGTGTGTGCAATCCCAACCCTCCAAAGACTGAAATAAGTTTAGTGAACAGAAAGAACTGGACAGCAACTTTTGCACAGATGCTGCACCTGTAGGGACAGATCCTCACGGTGTGTAAACTGTGCATACAGTGAACAGTTCAGCATTGGTGTGAAGCGCGCAACTGACAGATGGGCGTGATAACCAATGCTGTATCTGACAATAAAAACATAGCCACATGTGATAATGATCACCAGTAAAAATGCCATGAAAGTTTGGTTGAAATTGAAAATTGATTTTTCTGCAACACATGAAAGAAAACCCAACTGTTATAGTTTGGGTATGACGATTTTGACAGTCAAGTGGAACGACGTATGGTGACAATGACCGTCCTGAAGCCAGTTGTAAGTGACGTGCTCCATGTCTACAGTAGCAGTGCATAGAATAGTGCTGGAGGGGACTTTTTGCAGATGTGTAGGTCTGCAAATGTCGATATGAATATTGGTCTATACTGTGACACTGGATGACATGTGCAGAACTATTGCTGCAGTGTAATAAGTAGGCTTGTGTGTGTATATTTGCTTGAGCGTGTGTGTTTGCTTGTGTTACCAGCGTGGAGAGATGGAGACAGTGACCCATCCCTCCACACACTGACTTGGTGAACTGAAAGAAGAGCACAGAAGTTGCACACAGATACCACCTGTAGGGACAGATCCTGGAGGTGAACCGGCTGTGCTTACAGTAAACAGTTCAGCATTGGTGTGAAGCGCACAACTGACAGATGGGCGTGGTAACCAGTGCTGTATCTGACATGTGACTTCGTGAGATGGGTCAGAAGAGCAGGACCAGTGCAGGGTGAAGTTGAACATAGGGCCACCTGAAGGGACAGATCCTGCAGGTGTACGTATTGTTTATATAGTAAACAGTTCAGCATCGGTATGAAGCGCACAACTCAATAATTAACATGTAACAAGACCATGTATATGAAAGGAGGCAGTACTTTGAAAAAGCAATTTCGGTATAAGGATGACTGAACAAGTGTTTTGTTTCCACATGGAATCCCGACTTTTTCTTCAAACCAATTTCAGGTGATACGTGTGTAGTCTTTGGATGAGTTTGATTCATTCACGTGAAGTGTGACGTTCCCTGTGTCTCTTTGCACTTCGACACGATGTGTCAGTGTAGAGGATGACCAGTGCAGGGTCTAGCTGCACAGCATCAACACCTGTTGGCACAGACCCTGGAGGAACAAAAAACAAAGTTTCGGCATGACGACTTTAACTCGCTCCATACGAACGACGAAAGAGACGTTAACAGCGTTTCACCACAATTACCACCATCAAAATATTGCAAGCGGAAGGCTCTTATACTGAAGAGGTGAAAAGAGGTGAATGTTGACAAAGAATACAATTCTGACGACAGAAGCTAAAGGTTGGGTCATTGAGACACCCACTGGACATCCGAGGGGTCTGTGTAGAGAAGAGAGGGCTGGCCGTACTGAGTGAGTTAACGAGCATAGACATTATATTCCGTATGAATTCAGCCAGTCTGCATGTCCTGGTGTGTCTGTGTATAGATGTCCATGGTGGTGTGGGGTGGGGAGGGGTTCTCTGTTAACACTGGAGAGGACCAGTGCAGGTGTAGTTGTACAGAAATGGGTTTGTGCCACTTTACAAGAAAACGAAGGGTGGTCCAGGCAAGAGTACTTCAGCAAGCATGGAGGTGGCCAGGATTTTGTTGTATTAAATCCTGAATAATTGACAAGTCATGTCGGTTTGAATGAGTTACACGGTCAACTGGGAGGATTGAGAATCAATACTGTATATTTAGAATAGTTACTCTTGTTACACTGCTTGCAGTTTATATGTATGGCTGTTTGGGTTCTATGTGTGTAGAGGTGATGAGAATTTGTTTTTCCACTCTGGTGTGTCGGGGTGGATAAGGACCAGTTCAGGGTGAAATTGCACAAAACATCCACCTGTAGGGGCAGATCCTGGAGGTGCATGCACTGTGCATACAGTGAATAGTTCAGCATTGGTATAAAGCGTGCAACTGACAGATGGTGGGCGTGATAACCAGTGCTGCATCTGACAGTAAATACAGCCACAGTTTATCGGATCATTACGACTGACGTTTGAAAATAATGTGAACAGACCTTGACTGTATAAAAGGATGCTGCTTTACATCGCAAGACATGAACACTGCACGCAGTGTGTACTATAGGTCGTCAGATGCATATGTAATGTGCTATGATGCATGAAAAGAGTGGTTTGGACATGAGGAATAACAAGCATAGACATCTCCACGATTTTATTTTTCTTTAAACCAGTTTTGCTTTAATGGTTAATGTGAGGGAGAGGGGGGAAGAAATAGGGGAGAGGGGGGATGGAAACTCTCACCCCACCCATCGGGGAGAACAGGACCAGTGCAGGGTGAAGTTGCACAGAGTTCACACCTGTAGGGACAGATCCTGGAGGTGTTCACAATGTGCATACAGTGAATAGTTCAGCATTGGTGTGTGAAGAGCACAACTGACAGATGACGGGCGTGATAACCAGTGCTGTACCTGACATCAGAAAATTGCATGTCTCTGACATGTTGAACAGAAACCGAAAGTGACGTTGCTCAGTGTCCTTGCTTGCAGGGACAGAGCGTGTGGGTGTGTGGTGGGGGTGTGCGTGCGTGCGTGTGTGTGCGGGCGGGTGGATGTGTAATCCCATCCCTCCAAAGACTGAAGCTTAATGAACAGAAAGAACTGGACAGTGACGTTGCACAGAATAAACACCTGTACGGACAAATCCTGCAGGTGACATCACTGTGCATACAGTGAATAGTTCAGCATTGGTGTGAAGCGCACAACTGACAGGTGATGGGCGTGATAACCAGTGTTGCATCTGACATAAATATCAACCAATGATTTTTATGCTTATGACTAAATTCAGAGAATAACAGGACATAGAGCACATGTATGGAAAGAGGTAGTACTGCATATAATGTGGAATGAAGTTACAGGAAACAAATGATTCAGGAGATGATTCTTCTCGGTAATGTATTCAGTATTTATGGGTCGTATGAATACATAGAAATGTGCTTGTAGTAACAGCTTATACATAATGCAGAATTTCATTGCCGTTTGATTTTTAAAACGTGCCGTTACTGGGAAAAAGGACAATGCTCTACCTTAATACTGCAATGTGACAGGAATGATGCTTCAGCACAGTTTGGCATTGGTATGGAGCACATAACTGACAGATAATGGGCGTGATAACCAGTGCTGCATTAGCACTTGTAAGTAGCATTTAATTTAACATTAGAATAGTGTGTGTGTTCCCTCCACACAGTGTTGGATTAGTAAACTTAAATGTGCAGGGTGAAGCTGCACATAATCGCCACCTGTCAGACAGATCCTGTTGGTGTCCTTGCTGTGCACACAGTGAACAGTGTATGAGGCGTGCATGACATGTTGCACAGGACAGTCACCTGTAGGGACAGACCCTGGAGGTGTTGAGACTGCATACAGGGAACAGTTCAGCATTGTTATGAAGCGCACAACTGACAGATGATGGGCGTGATAACCAGTGCTGTATCTGACATTTAAAACGGCCACATGCGATTTATTGTATCCTGATGACTAACGTTTGAGAATGTAAACAGGACGAGTATGTAGGAATACTGTTTATAATGCAATACATGAAATATATTGACAGTTTGGGCATGGGGACATTGACCGACATCTGCATGATAATGTAACAGCCTGAAATCCTGGCGCTGACCGTCCTGAAGCCAGTTACATGTAACGTGTTACACGTGTATGCACTTTATGACCATTGTCCACAGCTGAAGCTTACAGAAATAGAAGGCATCACCCGAATGCAATGAACGCTTGCAAATGCCGTAAGGTCATTGGAGAGCTTTATGTTGACCAGACCCTTAGATATGTACAGGACTGAGAATTGATACTGTATGTTTAGAATAGTTACTCCTGTTACAGTGCTTGCAATTAGTTTACATGTACAAGTGTTGATTGGATGTATGTGTGTAGAGGTGATGTGATTTTTTCCAACTCTGGTGACTGACCTGAAGCCAGTTAAATGTAACGTGTTAATGTCAAGGGAAACTCATGCACACTTGTTCACCATAACGTCCACTGCTGAAGCTAACAAACGTCGGTTGTCATCACTAGAATTCAAGGGATGTTTTGAAATCCCGTGATGTCATTGAAGAGCATTATGTGTGCCAGACAGTGCCCTTAGATATGCACAGCAATGTGAATTGTGCTTGTAGGGACAGGTTCTACAGGGGTGTAGATTAGAATACCAGAAATGTCTATTTCACTTTAATGTGGATTATCATTAGTATGTGTATTGTCTTTGTACTGGATGATTTACATATCTGCATAAGTGCAGCCAACTGGAAAGATCCAGTGAGGAATATAACTGTACATCAGAGCTAAGTGTATAGGAAGGCTTGCATGTTGCCTATCATTAGTAAGTATATTATATGTATTATTACACCGCTCTGTACATGTGTAGCTGGGACTTTCATTCTGGTCTGGATCAGTGTATAGGATAACCTTTGCTGGTGATGTTGCACAGATCTTGACCCTGTAGTGACAGATACTGCAGGATTGCAACTGTGCATACAGTGAATAGCTGAGCATTGGTATGAAGCGCACAACTGACAGATGATGGGCGTGGCAACCAGTGCTGTATCTGACATGTGATTTGTTTTACGTGTGTGTGTGTGTGTGTGTGTGTGTGTGTGTGTGTGTGTGTGTGTGTGTGTGTGTGTTGGGCCAGAGGAGAGCAGGACCAGTACAGGTGTAGTTACACAGAACTGGATCCAGCTGAGACAGATCCTGGAGGTGTTCATACTGTGGTTAGTGAACAGTTCAGCATCTGGTATGAAGCGTACAACGGACAGGTGATGGGCGTGATAACCAGTGCTGTATCTGATACAGTGGTGATGTATTTTTATGACCAAGATTTGAAAATGATTTGAAGAGTTCGTAACATATATATAGGGATTTTTTTTAATATACCAATAATGTTTTATAAATGTTTTCCATCCTCTGAAGTGACGTGATATTCCTCTCCTTCCGCTGGTGGAGGTATGAAGTGTACGTGATATGTTATCTCTGTACACTGGTTTTTTGGAACGGGATTAGTGTGAGGGGGTGTGAGGGGGTGGGGGAGGTGAGGAGAGAGAGGGGGGGGGGGGGTAGAAGCTTTGCAGCCCCACCCATAAGGGAGAGCATGACCAGTACAGGGTGAAGGTGCACAGAATGACGACCCTAGGGACAGATCCTGGAGGTGACAGGGCTGTGCATACAGTGAACAGTTCAGCATTGGTGTGAAGCGCACATTTGACAGATGATGGTCGTGATAACCAGTGCTGTATCTGACATTAAAATATTCAGCATATGATGTATGTATTTTGACTAACATTGGAAAATTGTGGAGAGGACGCGACACACACAGGACTGGATTCTATGAAGCATGAGTGGTTTGTTTCCTGGAATTTAAAAAGACATGACAAATTCACAAGCAACATGATTTCACACTTCCTGATGAATCGAGTACTGACATATGGAGGATATAAAAGCGCGAATACCAGAGCAGATAGTACTATAGTACATGAACATTTCAAGAGTGATAGTATGCCAGCATTTCAAGAGTAATAATGGTGCAATGAATCGTGCAAGAGTGGTCAAAACACTTAAAGCACTAACAATCCCGATTTTCTGTTTGAACATGTTTAGGTTCTCTGTATTTGATGGAACTTGACAGTTGTGAAACGGCCAAAAGAGAACGTCGAATTCAGGATGTTGCAGTGCAATGTGTGAAAAATTGAAAACTTAAGAGATGGGCCTCAGAAGAGCAGGACCAGTACAGGTGACGTTGGGTTTGTGCCACTTTACAAGAAAACGAAGGGTGGTCTCGGCAAGACTACCTCAGCAAGCATAGACATGTCCAGGATTTTGTTGTATAAAATCCTGAATTCACAAGTAATGGTGGGTTTGAATTTGAATTACACGGTCAACTGGGACGACTGAGAATCAATACTGTATATTTAGAATAGTTACTCGTGATACACTGCTTGCAGTTTATATGTATGACTGTTGATTGGGTCCTACGTGTGTGGAGGTGGTTTTTTTTTCACTCTGGTTTGTGTCGGGGTGGATAAGGACCAGTTTAGGGTGAAATTGCACAAATCACCACCTGTTGGGACAGATCCGGGAGGTGTACATCCTGTGTATATAGTCAATAGTTCAGCATTGGTATGAAGCGTACAATTGACAGATGGACGTGATAACCAGTGCTGTATCTGACACTTACGAAAATTGCAAAATGATTGCATCTACCTTTTATAACCCTACCAGAAAATTGCATATTTAACACTGCTTAGAACGCTTACACGTGGCTAGTAGTCTGGCTAGAATGCACTTGTACGAGGTTGATTCGAGGTTATTAATTTTGCATACTCAATTTACATGTCTCTTTACTGCTCCTGCTTTGTTTCTCGTGGAATGAGTAGGTATGAGCATGCGTGCGTTTCAACTGAGCAAAAGATTGTTTTGTGTTGCATCATTTATTCATATGCAATTTGTTTCGTATGATTATTTTGAATGCAGGTTAGAGGCAAGACCCAGAATGAGGAAGAGAAAGTGGAGTGACCTCTCGTCAGCCTTTCAGCAGTCATCACACCACGTGACCAGCACACAGGTGAGTGCGGTTTGAATTTGCCAGAGACATGGAGTGGAGGAGGATGGGTATATCCAGTGCTGTTGAAATGTTCGGGTTTTGAACTTGGTCATGAGTGACAACTTCTGAGGTCTTACGGCGAGCTTTGGCTGTTTACTTTTTTTTTGTTTGTTTTTTTTGGACGTTAAATGATTTCAACACCAGTTTGTTCAACTTTCATGACATAGCACCTGGAGCTCAGCTGTGCATACAATGAATAGTTCAGCATCGGTACGAAACGAACTGACAGATTATGGGCGTGGTTACCAGTGCTGTATCTGTCATTTGAAATCATTAGAAAATAAAAACTGTGGCTTTAGAAAGATAAGTAGATTGGTAGGGAACACAATACAAGGGATTAACAGTAAATTTGCATGTGGAAGATTCACAAAAAGCGACACCTCCACAATGTTGTAGAGGTATTTTCCTATATTAAGTTCGCTTTTCCAAGCTGATCTTTCGTGATACGTTTTCTGTATTTTACAAATGTAACTGTTGGTACACAGCTGTCCCTTTCCTTACTGCTAAGTGTGTGTGTGTGTGTGTGTGTGTGTGTGTGTGTGTGTGTGTGTGTGTGTGTGAGAGATCAGAGTGGGTCGAGTACAGGTGACTTGCACATGTTTCATACCTAGGGACAGATCCTGGAGGTGGTGTTGCTGTGCATACAGTGAACAGTTCAGCATTGGTGTGAAGCGCTCAACTGACAGATGATGGGCGTGATAACCAGTGCTGTATCTGACATTTAAAAAAATCAACCTTTGATTTATCCGTGTATGAGTAACGTTTGGGAATAATGTGAACAGGACATAAGGCCACACATGGAAGGCATCACCATACATAGAAAAGGTTTAGGCAAGAGGAGGACTTAACAAGCGTTGACATCTCCAGGACTTGTGCTGTACGATAGCCAGTGCTGGATCTGACAAACGTTTTTTCTCGAAACTAGTTATGTGATCAGGTCACAAGAGCAATGTACATGAAGAGGCAGTACTGCGATACATGAAGAGTGACGACTTCAGCGAACATACTCATCTCCATGATTGGTTTCCGTGTGGAATCCTGATTTTTATAAGTTTTTCTGCAAACCAGTTTGAGGTGATGCGTGTTATTTGGTATTCAGTGGAGGGTATTGTCTGTATCTTTGTAGTTGAACATGTCAGTGTAGGGGGTGACCAGTGCAAGTTGCACAGACAACCCACCTGTACAGACAGATCCTGGAGGTGGGTAAACTGTGCATACAATGAACAGTTCAGCATTGGTATGAAGCGCACATCTAACATGATGGGCGTGATAACTAGTGCTGTATTTTAAAAATACCAGCCTTTAATTTGTTCTATTCCTCATGACTAACCTTTGAGAATTATGTGAACAAGACTTTAGGGCTCATGTTTCCGAAAGAAGGCAGGACTGCGATGCCAGAAAAAAAAGTATGTATGACGATGACTTTTGACAAGCATAGACAAAATGCTTTTGTAGCTGTAGGTGTTGAGGAATGGACTCTCTCTCTCTGTCCCCCCGCCGCCCCCTTTCTGTCTCTCTGTAGTTGCAGTTTTGACACCTGTAGGGACAGATCCTGCTGGTGTGATGCCTGTGCATACAGTGAACAGTTCGGCATCGGTATGAAGCGCACAACTGACAGATGATGGGCGTGATAACCAGTGCTTAATCTGACAGTAGAATTAAGAGCAGCATCATTTACTGAATCCGTATAAAATTTGAGAATGATGTGAATAGGACATGGAGAGCACATACACCTGGTATCAGTGGTGGTGGATTGGTTCATTACGTTATGTATGTGTCGATTTTCTCCGTCTACAGACATGTAGAACTACAGACGTTGTTTTTTAAACCTACCATGACTGGTAATGGGGAGGGCAGAGTGCTGGATGTCATGATTGCTGTGTAATGCAGTTTGTCAGATAATGGACAACGTCACCAGTGATGTATCCGTACAGAGGATGACTGTGCAGGGTGTAGTAGCACAGAACTGTCGTCTGTAGGGACAGATCCTGGAGATGTTTTCACTGTGCATACAGTAAATAGGTCAGCAATGGTACGAAACGCTCAACTAGCAGATGATGGGCGTGATAACCAGTGCTGCATCTGACATCAAAGAAAATGAATAGCACCATGTGATTTCACCAGTCGTGAAGTACTTTCAGAATACTTAAAATACTGTGGTCAGGACGTATATACGGGAATATTTACCAGGTATCATGTACGATTTGGTATTGGATTATTGTGCTTGGATGTGTGGAGGATTCTGAATCTTTTTACTCTGATCTGGTGTATCAGTGCAGGGAGCAGATGAAGAGAAATAAACCTGTAGACATATCCTTGGTGTACCATGTGTGCACACAGTATTCAGCGTTGGTGTGAAGCACACAGGTGACAGATGGGCGTGATAACAAGCACCATATGACACAGGGCATAATTGTACGTGTATGGAATGAGGTTGTACTGTGGTCAGGACGTATATACGGGAATATTTACCAGGTATCATGTACGATTTTTATTTTTTTTTATTTTTAGCGATGATTACATGTAGAAGGGAAGACATAGGGAAATAACAGACGGGGGAAAAATATAGTTGGTGAAAAGACCTGGTCCGTCTTCCGGTCTTGAAGGAGTAACCAGTCGTAGGTGGTGGGGTTTCAAAGTCAAAACAGGTGAGGAAAAGACAGAAAATAAGAGGTAAAAGGAATACAAACATAAAAGCTTAACATCTTTCTGCCAGTATATACATGTACATAAAAAGCATAAGCAGATTTTTACGTTCAACACTCGCAGAAGAAAATGTTGATCGACATGGAAAATGGCAAAGATTTTAGTCCTGAGCTTAGAAATGAAACCAAATGAAGGGATTTTTTAATATACCAATAATGTTTTAAAGATTTTCCATTCTCTGAAGTCACGTAATGAGAATGTCGTATTGCTCTAATTCCGTATGAAGTGTGCGTGATATGTTGACATCTCTGTACACTGACACCGTTCTTTTGGAACGGGAATGTGTGAGGGTGGGGGTGGAGAGGGGGAAGAGGGAGGTGAGGGGAGAGGGGAGAGGGGAGGAGGAGAGGGTGGGGGGTGTAGCTTTGTAGCCCCACCCATAAGGGAGAGCATGACCAATGCAGGATGAAGGTGCACAGAATGACGACCTGTAGGGACAGATCCTGGAGGTGACAAGGCTGTGCATAAAGTGAACAGTTCAGCATTGGTATGAAGCGCACATTTGACAGATGATGGGCGTGATAACCAGTGCTGTATCTGACATTAAAATATTCAGCACATGATCTATGTATTTTGACCAACATTAGAAAATTGTGGAAAGGACGCGACACACACGGGACTGGATTCTATGAAGCATGAGTGGTTTGGTTCCTGGGATTTAGAAAGCAGACATCTGACAAATTCACAAGCAACATGATTTCACACTTCCTGATGACTCGAGTACTGACATATGGAGGATATAAAAGCGCGAATACCAGAGCAGATAGTAAAGAGTGATAGTATGCCAGCATTTCAAGAGTGATGGTGCAATGAATCATGCATTTTCTGTTTGAACATGATTTAGGTTCTGTGTATTTGCAACATGACAGTTGTGAAACGACCTAGAGAGAACGTAGAATTCAGGATGTTGTAGTGCAATGTATGAAAAATTGAAAACTAAGAGATAGGCCTCAGAAGAGCAGGACCAGTAGACGTTGGGGTTTGTGCCACTTTACAAGAAAACGGAGGGTGGTCTTGGCAAGGTGTGTTAATACCAGTCAGTCGGATTCACGACCCTGTACAGGGCAGTGTTAGTGGTGTTGGCTGATGCACAGACAGAACATCTGTATATGATGCACAGACAGAACATCTGTATTTGAAGTGCACACGTGACAGATGGGCGTGACCAGTGCTACATCTGACGTTAGAGCAGCTGTTGCAACTATTGACAGTCAAAATCAGACATTTGAGAATTACATGAACATAGGACGTCAGAATTTAGGAGGTATCTGATACGAGTTATCGGATAGCAAATATATACGGTTACGTATTAGACTATTCTGTGGATACAGGTTTCTGAATCGTGTTTTACTCTGTAATGTGATGTATGAATGAGGATCACTAGAGCAGGGTGAGGCAGCATAGACATAGCCCTGCAGGGACAGACTCTGGAGATGTTTTCACTATGCATCGGTATGTTGAATCGATCATACACGACTGAACACACCACTAAAGTACAACATGT